>NC_135551.1:7079462-7105462 GCF_964340395.1 Glandiceps talaboti
TGAGTCTGTTCCATGTCTCTCTACAAGTCACAAATAGTAATCGTTATTTAAGATATTTTACTATACACAAACTTAACCGTAGTACAAGATTATCTCTGTTATTGCTACTTGCTGGGGACATAAACCCACACCCAGGACCCAAGTCTTATAAATTGAAATATCCATGCCAAATATGCAAATCCGCTGCCAGATGGGGACAAGAATGCATCCAGTGTGAACAATGTGACAACTGGTTTCATAAATACTGTCTCAGTATGAATGATGAAGTGTACAACACCCTTACTGCACACCCATCCTATACTTGGCTCTGCTGTGACTGTGGCCTACCGAACTTTCACTCTTCATACTTCATTGATATGTGTGATATAGAAACCATGAATAGCTTTGATACATTATCTGACATCAGTGAAGATGATACCATTGACAGTCTACCATCAGATCTAAGCAATATAAACCCAATCAAGACATCTAGCCCAACTAATAGAACCACAACTACAAAGACGACCAAAGTAAATAAACCAAAGCCTCGTAAGGCAAAATCCAAAATACATCCCCTCAAAATCATCAATGTAAATTGCCAGAGTGTACGCGCAAAACTTGCTGGTTTTCAGTACCTCCTACAGGAAGAAGACCCAGATATAGTTGTTGGAACTGAATCTTGGCTTCATAGTGACATTAATAGTGGTGAAATCTTTCCTGCAAACTTCAATGTATTCCGCAAAGACAGGACAATAAATAATGATTACCATGGAGGAGTATTTGTTGCAGTTAAAAATAATCTCATTGCCCAAGACGAACATCACCTCGATCAAGTTGACTGTGAAATGAAATGGATTAGCATCCATGTAAACGGTATTGCACCAATGTTCATAGGCGCTTTCTATCGCTCACAGAAGACAGGTCCTGAGTATGTACGTCTTCTAGAAAACTCATTAGAAGTCATACCAAAAAATGCATCAGTCTGGATACTAGGAGACTTCAACTTACCAGATGTTGATTGGCACTCAAATTCATTCAAACCCTGTGGTAGATACCCTGGACCCAGCAAAGCTATGATCGACATCACCATGAACAATAATTTGCAACAGATGGTATTAGAACCAACCAGAGAAAATAGTATCTTAGACCTGTGTTTTACCAACAACCCCACTTTTGTAAACAGCATCCAGATAAAGCCTGGCATAAGTGACCATGACATTGTTGTCTTACATGCTTCTATCAAGCCAAAAATTGTCAAGTTACCAAAACGGAAAGTGTACCTATATCATAAAGCCGACTTTAACAAGATGTCAAATGAACTCGATACTCTTAACAGTAGCCTTACTGAAGACATAGTAAACCAGTTGAATATAAACGAACTCTGCCCTGGAACCAGTTCTCAGATAAAATTCAGACAGCAATGAATGACAATATACCTTCAAAAATAACTTCATCTAAACCAAACGTACCATGGATAAATTCTACTCTTAAAAGAAATATCAGGAAAAAACGCAAACTATATGACAAAGCAAGAAAGACCGGAAACTTTATATTATGGGACAAATTCAAAGAACTAAGAAGACGAAACGACAAACAGATGAGAAAACTGCGACAAGAACACATAAATACCATTGGTCAAAGCCTCCAGACAGATAACACCAAACCATTATGGAACTACATCAAAGCGCTCCGCAGAGATGTCATTGGTGTCTCGCCACTGTCCAGCATGGGCCGCATAGCATCTAGCGCAAAGGAAAAGGCTGAAATCCTAAATAATCAGTTTTGCTCCGTCTTCACAAATGAAGATCTTACCTGCATCCCAAACTTAGGCATTAGCAAGATCCCAAAAATGCCAGACATCACAATCACAACTATAGGAATAGAAAAATTGCTCAAAAATCTGAAAGTAAACAAAGCATCAGGACCGGACAACATACCCGCAAGAATACTCAAAGAATGCGCCACAAGTATTGCACCCATATTACAAAAAATCTACCAGAAATCAATATCAACAGGAACCCTACCAAAAGACTGGTTAAATGCAAATGTTTCACCAATCCACAAGAAAGGGGAGAGATCTCTTCCAAGTAACTATAGACCGGTATCACTCACTAGTATCGCTTGTAAACAACTGGAACATATTATACATAGCAACATAATGAACCATTTCGAAAAGTACTCCATACTCTGCGATAGACAACACGGATTCAGAAGTGGACGTTCATGTGAAACACAACTCACAGGCTTGATTGATGACCTTGCAAAAATCTTAGACCAGCGTGGGCAAGTAGACCTGTGTATAATGGATTTTAGCAAGGCCTTCGATATGGTCCCCCACCAACGACTACTTGCTAAAGTTGACCATTTTGGAGTAAGAACCAAGCTATGGATAGAAAACTTCCTCACCAAACGTCATCAAAGAGTAGTCATCGACGGACAGTCTTCATCTCATACAGCAGTCATCTCCGGTGTTCCCCAGGGGACCGTGCTTGGCCCTCTACTGTTCCTCACATACATTAACGACTTACCTGATTATGTTAATTCACATGTAAGACTGTTTGCAGATGACCTCATTGTGTACAGAGAAATCAATACTCCAGCTGATACTGAAATACTACAAAATGATATAAACTCCCTATGCAACTGGGAAAAAAGATGGCAAATGAAGTTCAACACATCAAAATGTTTCATTATGCACGTAACACACAAGAAAAAGTTCACTCCATACCAGTATCACATGAACAATAACATCCTTCAGAAAGTAGAACATCATCCATACCTAGGAATACAACTATCAAGCAACCTTTCATGGGCCCAGCACATTCACCAAACCACAAACAAAGCAAACAGCATACTTGGTTTACTCAAAAGGAACCTTCGGAACTGCTCCAGGAACACAAAAGAAATAGCCTACAAAACACTAGTTCGACCCAGACTTGAGTACTGTAGTACAATCTGGGATCCATACCAGAAAACTCATCAGGAACAACTTGAAAAAGTACAAAGGAGAGCAGCCAGATTCGTTACCAATGACTACAGACGCACAACAAGCATCACAGCCATACTAAAAACTCTAGACTGGGAATCACTACAGAATAGAAGAACTAAGTCAAGACTCGTCACAATTTTCAAAGAAACACACGGAATCACCCCTACAAATATAAAACACCTTCATCAAGAAAACCAAACCAAACACAACACCCGTCAAACACAGAAGTTAAACTACAATACCATTCGCTCCAATAAAGATTGTTATCACTATTCACTATACCCACGTACTATACCTCTATGGAACTCATTACCACCAAGTACAAAAGCAGCAAAAGATGTGGCAGTTTTTAAATCACTAGTCAATCTCAATGTGGAATAAGGGAAAAATTGAAAGTGTGATGCATGACGAACTGTACGTGTATAGCCACATCTGGCGTTTTGTACAGTAATGGACAAGACAAGACAAGACCATAATGTCCCAAAATCGCCGCCAACTGGCATTTCCGATACTCTATAAATTTGGAATTTAGGGGTTTGTGGACCGATTTAAGATATATAATTGTTGTTATTAACCATGCGTAATACATTGCGATGTACCCTTGGTCATACAAATTCTGAGAGGGATTAGCAAACAACAGTGGTTTCCTGAATTATTGGTAAGATAAAAATATGATCACAAAAGATAATGATTCAATTCTGATAATGTGGTCAGTTCATCATGAATATTACAAAGGTTAGCATAGAGTATGTAGACTTGAATAAATAGTGAGAATATAACCTCTGGGCCGTCAATTTATCAAAATGCCGTGGTTTCACAAGGTTTTGTGCTCACTCGTTGATATCTTTAAGTGATTGGGGTTTTTTTTAAATGTACATCAAACACACCTAAAATTAACTTGGCTGCAGCTTCGAGGCTGTACATTAAACTATCAGTTTACTTTACTTTACTTTACGTTACATTACATTAAAGTGCTTTCAAATTCTTAATATTCCCTTTAAGTCCATGGTGGACATTTAAGAGAAAGGAGGCGTATTTGCTAATTTTGGGTGTTTGGTTTTGTAAGTTTAGTTAGTGTCCCAGTTACTTAGTATTTTCTGTAATTATTTTCTCTTTACTTTTAAAGTGTTGTTAAAAGAAATACTACATTCCCATAAAATTAAACCTACAATGTAGTAACAGAACAATGTCAAATATAATTGTTGTTCAGATTGCTGCATTCCTTAAAACTGTTACCTTGAAGTCCAATAGTTGTAAAGCCTATAAACTACTTTCAGATGAGAAATATATTTCTGAGAGAGAATACAATCCCTGCTGTATCTGAATTAGATATGGTACGGTATGACAACTATAATATCCTTGAATAATTTGTTAAAGTATTCATGATGAGACATACAGCATTAGATTTTAGGCTGAAAACGTAGTTGGCAGAACAGTCATCATGGAAACAGTCCACCTTGTTGGAATTCATATTGTTATTTTTTGTATCACCTAACATATTCATAAGAATAGAGACAGTGATATTGATTTACCTTAGTGGAGGGTTGGCAACATATAATCATCAAGATTATAGGTCATTTTATGAACAAAAGAGAAATATTTGTGAAAGTTAATATGTCTTAATTTGAAAAGATAGTATTGTACCAATCATCTACGACTTCTTAAATGTGATACAATTTGATCACAAATGTTTGACTATGTATCTAGTTGAAAGTTTCATTTTGGTACACTTATCAAAATATGGTGAATGCACATGACAAATTGCCACCAAATGTGTATTTGAAGAATCTATTTGAGGTCTCAATTACAAGATGGTCATCAACACTATCAACGTATCAGGCAGAAAACCTTGTAACCTGAAAATAAGACATTTAGCCGTACAAATATGATTCCTTTTTTTACATAAGAGTTCAAATTGTGAAAAACATTTTGACGTTTTAGCTTTTCAAAAGTTTAAAATACGAATCAGTGTCATGATAAACATATGAATAGACACTTTAGATTGATGGAATATTTATGATAGAACATCTCATTTTTAAGCTGAAAAGCAGATTATAAAACTTTTGGTTAGTGGCCATAAAAAAAATGGCCGCCATATTGGATTTTCAACTCAGTCACCCTTATTCATTGCCTGCACCAATGTCATGCCACAACAAATATGGCAAAGCATATGTGACGATAATTTTTTTAAATCTATAATATATTTACTCACTTGCGATCTTAAACTTGTCTATCTTATTATGTTACTGTAATTCATTGTCATCGACATTCTGTCTATAATACTTAAGATTGATAAATAGATTTCCAACGACGTCTTATTTTGTACTTGATAAGAGACATTGGGAACAGAAACATGAATCAATTCAAAAACAAGTTTTTGGCGCTCTTATTGCCGCCATGTTAAACTTTCTATGCATCCATTATGTATATTCCCATGATGCTATGCGCGGTGCAGTTACAATGTGAATAAAGTGGTGAAAAATTTACGCAAACCATTTATATTAGTTGTTGAAGTTTTAGAAGTTATCAGACCTTTATGTTCTGGGTCAATTTTCAGTTGTAAAGTCTTACCCTTGCCTAAATATTGTCCAGATATATGCATTTTTTGACAAAAGCACCATATCATTAAAAAAATAAAATACGTATCTTTCGATTTTTGTCTACTTTTAGTATGTCATTTTGGGGTATTCAAGGAGTAGAAAACCGCTGTTAGACCTTGTGTTACAATTAGTGGTGAGTCATTCGGTAGATTTACTGGATTAAATACAGACAATTATCTAGTGGTATTCTGTTTAAATTGAAATTACAAAGAATATGGCATTAGACAAGAATATCTAGTGCTTTTGAGAACGATATTATCCGTAACTGATAAACACGGAAGACACTTTTAGAACAACATTTTGGAATATCCTTATATGACAATGAGTGTTGTGGGTACTGTACACATTGTAACTTGAGGTTTACTATTGTATAGTCTAATGATTACTTGCAAATTCACGTCACAGATGAATTTGTTCAGATGAAGAGATTTTGTAAAGAATACATAGGTGAAGAAGAACTTGAGAAGATTAAAAGTCCATACTATCTGATTAAAGCATTGGAAAACAGTGTATATGAACTTCGACCTTGGAACGAAGACCTACTACGAGACGTTTTGCAGAAGATAGGTAGACATGACATTAATAATGAGATTCCTGTATTCAGAATTCGTAAGTATTTAGCATGTACACTTTTATTATTTATAATTCGATTTCATATCAATAACTAGTCACAATATAACTGTAATTTATTAAGTCGCTGTAATTACTATAGACAAAGACATACATGACAGTACGTGAACTGTTCAGCAATGAATGAAATATTAAGTCACTGTATTTACTATAGACATAGACAAGGCAGTATATAAACAGTAGAGCAATGAATGAAATGCTTCGTCATTGTAATTACTGTCGAAATTGATATATATGACAGAACATGGACAGTGAAGCGATTAATAAAATACTCACTGTAATTACTATAGACATAGTCATGGCAATATGATCATTGCGACATGTACAGTTACTGAAATATTAAGCCATGGCATAAAGTATGGCATATATAATTGCACAATACAGAGTTTGTTAATTGAAGGTTATTTGCTGATTATTTTATGAAATTGTGTTTTTCGAAAGAAATTTTGTATTTTAGATTGTTTAACATGTAAATAAAAAAGCATACCCAGTGTTAGTAATTATAGGTTAAATCTTAACACGGCATCGATTCAAATACAATATACTTTTGAACTTCATAGGTTGTGACATATCATCATGAAATAAAATAGTTGCAAGATGTTTCTGTCCTGACTGCATCATCTACAAAGTAGAATAATTGTTAAGTGTCTTCTATGTGGACTAATATCTAAATATAGACAAATATATACTTAATGGTTATATACGTGTGTCTTAGTAAGTTCTAAGTACATGTTTTCTTGTAAAAGAAAGACAATAATATTGAGAACAGATTTATATAATTAATTATTCCAGTAATGTACCGTGAAGCACCAAATAGTTCCCGTAATACCAGCAGTTTGCTGGATCGTTATCACATATATCAAAATGAATGCCATTGGATTAAAACAACAGAGTTGCACTTTACTTCATTTACCAGAACTTGAATTATTAGTCCGTGGGCCGACCCCTGAAAAACCTTCTAGAAATAAGAGTTTTGTTGTTGTAGGGGGTCTTGGTGACTACAAGATCTTTGCAGATATCTCTTGTATATAGTATGCTCATACAAAATGTAAAATGTTCTACCAGCAATATTTGCATACATTTAGTAAATTTGAACAAAACTGTCATTTTTTGACTTTTTTCACCCAAAATTGACATTTTCGACAAGAATCTTGAGGTCTTCAAGATCTTGGTAGATGTTTATTACTTGTTGCATACTTATACAAATATGGATACTTGAAACACAATTTATAAAATTATAGTAAATATTTGGTAAGTTTTCAACCAAAAATGTGAACTTAGCACTTGCTTGGATATAACAGATAAGCTCAGACAACAAGTTGGAGCATTTGTTTGCCCTGTCTATAAAAATCAACATATATGCGAAACTAGACAGAGTTGCTGTAAGTATTGAAAAATTAGATGATGATGATGATGATGATGATGATGATGATGATGATGATGATGATGATGATGATGATGATGATGATGGTGACACTGGAATGACGTGTTAAAACGACGCTCCAGTGCATAGTCGTTCTAGTCGCTAACGCTTTCCCAAGCAACACATATTCCTTACAATAGACTTTCTTTAGTCATTGTACATCGATCAGATCAACGTTTTTGGAGTAAATACCCAAGGATTGCAGTGATTTTCTGGGATTTTGACCCCGGTGCCCGTGGGTGGCACACAAAGACAATATGGCTGCCCACCGCCATACCCGCGTATCACCTTTCACCGGTCTGACTAGGAAACATGGGATCAAATGTGAACCACTTGATGGCGTTACCGTTGAAAGTTATCTGAAAACCATTGCTGAAACAACAGGACCACAAAATATAATCACTGCTTCAAGACTAAATGGATCCATACACATATACTTCAACTCGATTACATGGGTAGAAACGATCTGCACAAACGGACTACAGGTGAGCGGACAGTATGTCCACGTTGAACCCATTGTTAAACCCGCCACAAAAATAGTTGTATCAGGTGTGCCACCCTTTATTTCCGATGAAGCTGTTGAGCATGAGCTGTCACGTTTTGGCAAAGTAGTAAGCAGTGTCCGTCCAATACCTTTAGGATGTAAGATCGAAACCCTAAAGCACGTCAAATCATTTAGGAGACAAGTATACATTCTACTCGGTAGCGACCATAACAACGACATAAGCGGCCAAACCTACATAGAATTTGAAGGAAAATACTACAAGGTTTACCTTTCTACCGACGACATGAAATGCTTCAAATGTCAACAAAAAGGACATATACTAAGAAATTGTCCACAACATGATCAACCACCCACAACGAATAACGACGACACCGACATCAACAACACTAACAACAATGATCATCTTAACGTCAGCGATAATAACCAAGACGGAGAACAGAGAGGTAACGATAACGGATGGATACACGTAACATATAAATCAAGAACCAAAACAACCGATACAACGAACAACGAACCCAAAAACAGCGACAACGAAAACACACAGAACAATTACAACATGTTAGAAATAGAACCAGATCAAGACGACAACAATGATAATGTAATGGAAAACGAACAAAATAGTAACGATGGACACGAAATCGAACAAAACAATATCGATGAAAACAAAATCGAACATAACGATAACACTGACAACGAAACTGAACAACAAGAAGTAACAGAACAAGTTGAACAGTTTGAAAATACCGATAACACACAGGTACCGGAACAAGAAACTACACAACTATTAACTGAACCAGTGCATAACAATAAAGAAGACGGAAATAGCGACAATGAGATTGATGACGATGAAGTGAGGGTACGAACCCCTCCTTCAACCCTCCCATCCACACCATCCTTTTCACTGCCTGCGGCCTCATGGAGCACACCTTCCTATCCAGCTCCAATCCCATCACTCGAACTTACAGGATTATCTGTATTGTCAAGTGACCACCACCAATCAGACACCGAACAAGCTTCCCAAGTCAGTACAGAGAAAGATACTGACAGTATTTCATACTCGCCACTTCTAACATCAGATCTCGAATTTTCACAAGATGCATCGACAAGAGATACAGACGACAACGAATCCACCATTTCAGATATATCGGACACTCCATTAAACACGGAGTTTTCTCCAAAGTCAATAAAAGAATTTCTTGAAGATGTGAAACACTCAAGAAAATTCATCGAAAGATGCCTTGAATTCAACCCAAACCTGAAAGAACTTTGCAAACACTTAAACAAATACCGAACGCAACAACCTACAAGTCACGCCCAGAAAACACGGATATACAAAATGATCAATAAAATCAGACAACATATAATGGCGACAACAAAAATCACAACCTGACAACCAACATATTCAAGTTCAACATGTCAAAGTACTTCATAACATTCTTAATGGCAGCTTCAATCCTGTCGTGTCTCACATATAATGTCCGAGGATGCAGAGACTCATTGAAACGATACCGTATTTTTGAATATCTGAAACAATCCAACCCAGTAGACATTTACCTTCTCCAAGAAACCCATACAATCATTAATGACGAACAAACATGGCCACTCGTATGGAGAGGAAAATGTATTTTGTCCCATGGAACTAATAACAGTGCAGGAATAGCTATTCTATTCTCCCCCAAAACAAAGATTGAAATTCTACAGACATCGGAACCGATTCCAGGACATATCTTACATACCCATGTTAAAGTTAACAATTCGCCTTATCATATTATTAATCTTTACGCACACTCCAATGCAAACGAACGCCTTCACTGCTTTACAAGCCTTCATTCTTTCCTGAAAACTATCAACGAAGACCCAGTAATTATAGGTGGAGATTTTAATTGTACCATAAACCCTGACCTTGATAGACTACACTGCTTTGAATCCGAGTCCCGTACAAGTAAAATACTTCGTAATTTGACAAGTGAACATAAACTCTTAGACAGCTGGCGTCATTACCATGGCAACTCACGGAACTATACCTGGCACAGAAACAACGCGAAGGCACGATTAGACAAAATTTACATTAGTAAGTGGATGCAAAACAGGATTACGTCAGTTACTATTCAGAACTCTGCCCAAACATTCTCGGACCATTCCCTCGTAACACTACAACTATCTCAAAAGAACATTGACAAACGCAGTCCAGTATGGTACCTTAACACGAACATCCTAAAACATCAGAACTATATTGAATTAATAGAATATTTTTGGTCGGATTGGGCAAACCAAAAAGGCAATTACGCGGACCTCTTGACTTGGTGGGAAGTCGGAAAACTGAAAATAAAACTCCTGACTCAGCAATATTGTATCGCTAAAAGTCAAGACCACAAACAATACAAACAACAGCTGGAAAGAGAGATCTGTCAACTAGAGAAAAAAATGCACCAAGACAATAGCCTAATGACTGAATACCATGAAAAGGTAAACATCCTCACGCAACTAGTAGAAACGGAGAGTAATGGAGCAGCTGTTAGAGCCCGCCAACATTTACTTCGTGAGAGTGACACCTCAAACAAATTCTTTTCTAGACTCGAGCAACAAAAAGGCAGATCAAAATCAATCATTCACATGAAACGCGACGATAACACTATAACAGAGGATAAAAACGAGATACGTGACATTATATCGAAATTTTACAGAGAATTATACACTCCAGACCCAGTTGACCAGACAGCACAAAATATACTCCACGAAAACCTACCACAATTAAATGAAACTGACCGGGATTACCTAGACAATGATATCACATTGGCAGAACTTACCACAGCATTGTCGCAACTGTCATCGGATCGTAGCCCTGGAATTGACGGGTTACCCTGCGAGTTTTATAAAACATTTTGGCCCATCTTAGGAAAAGACATTCACGAAGTTTTTAACCAATCCCTTGAAAATGGAAAACTACCAATCTCTTGCAAGAGAGCAGTACTTAGTTTACACCCGAAAGAAGGCGACAACTCTCTCGTTAAAAATTGGCGACCAATAAGCTTACTGTGTACGGATTACAAAATCCTCGCTAAAGCTCTCTCATTACGACTCCGCTCCGTCATCGCCAATATTATTCACAAAGATCAAACTTGCAGCATTCCAGGACGTCACATCTTCGACAATATACATCTATTACGAGATACCATCTACCATGCCAACGACACAGATACACCATTGGGAATAATTGCCCTTGATCAAGAAAAAGCCTTTGATCGCGTCCATCACGACTACCTGTTCAACACTCTCAGATCCTTCGGCTTTGGATACCGTTTTATTTCATACATCAAAACACTATACACAGATATCCAATCCCTTATTCGTATTAATAACACCCTCACTGCCCCGATTGATATTAAACGTGGAATTCGACAAGGATGCTCACTTTCAGGACAACTATACGTCATTGCGCTTGAACCACTACTGAACAGATTACGTAATCCAACAACAGGTATAACCGGACTCACAATCCCCGAAACTCCAAATCACACAATTTCCTTATCAGCGTACGCCGACGATGTGGAACCCATGATCACGAATGAACCAGACTTCCAAACACTTAAACATTGTCTCAACGTTTACGAAAAAGCATCGAATGCTAAAGTTAACTTCGAAAAAACAAAGGGATTGTGGGTAGGACAATGGCGTAACAGAACCGATCACCCATTGGAAATTAAATGGAACACAGACGGCTTAAAGTACTCGGAGTACACCTCGGAAATACCTACGACTACCAAAGAAAAAACATAACAGAACTTGTCAACAATACTGAAAACAAGCTGAAGTACTGGGCATCATTCGCGCCATATATGTCATACAGAGGTCGCGTACTCGTCGTCAACCAATTAGTTGTCTCCAAATTATTACATAGGCTGACCTGTATCACTCCAACTAAGGATGACCTTACCCACCTGCAGTCACTACTTCTCCGTTTTATCTGGCAAGGACGCCATTGGATCCCGGCGGAAACCCTATATCTACCTCTCCATAGAGGCGGCCAGGGACTTGTAAACCTCGCAACTCGTGTAATGTCACTAAGACTAAATCATATTCAACGATACCTGTATACGGACTATCCACACCCAACGTTCTACTTCATGGACCATTACTTCCAAAAAGTTGCAAACCTTCGCTACGGACAGCAATTATTAGCAACAGTAAACACAGATGCGCGGAATGCCCACATCCCACCCTTCTATAAAGAAACCCTGCTTATCTGGAACTCAACCGAAAAAATCCGCAATGGAGAACCCCAAACAGTGCCTGACATTATGAACGAACCTCTTTTTCAGAACCCCATGATTCTTCACCCAATCCGTTCTTGTCCCTTTACTTTAACACACTTCGTGGAGGCCAACATAACAACAATCGCTGATCTCATCGACATCGAAAATAAACGCTGGCTAACTACAACTGACCTAAAACACAAAGTTAGGATTCATTCCCAACGAATCCTCGCTCCCACACTGGAAACTATACATCAGGCCATACCAACCAATATGAAAACAATTATTAACAACTACTTCGAAAGCAACCTCGAAAACCAACAGCTGACTACATCAACGTATTCTATTGATCTCCATCGATCTACAGAACTGAATCTACCACTGTACAAATTCGAAAAAGGGGCCATCTATAAGTATCTCATAATTGTACTCCATGACACCAAACAAACTAACAAACTTGATACAGTCTGGAGGGATATCCTTAGTCTGCCATCATCCGTTCGTCCAAACTTCAAAGCCTGCTACTACCCTTTAATTACCAAGAGGGAAGGAGACCTACAATGGAGAATTGCACATGGTGCATACACAACAAGTAATTTTCTGTACAGAGCAAACTTCCGGTCTGACCCTAACTGTCCATTGTGTGGTGACACAGATTCCCTACTGCATACTTTCATAGAGTGTACTAATATTCGAGGATTACTCACTACTGTAACCAGGATATCCACACAACTTGCAAATGACAATTACAACATTCCTGGACACTGGTTTTTAATCAACCCACCACGTAAAAGCAAGGCTTTCAACGATACACAAACTCTGAACCTGTTTACCTACATCTCTTCTACTGCAAAGATGGCCATTCACCTCGCAAGAAGAAACAGCATGAACAACTCACCTCAAACAAACCCTCTAGAAATATTTAAATCTCGTATCCGATCAAAAGTAACCTTTGAATTCCAATACTACAGTCAAGAACACAATATAGAACTTTTCGAATCAACATGGGCAATAAATAATATAATATGTTCTGTAAACAATAACCAACTACACATTAACTTGTAACGTGCTATTACTTAATTGGACATCAGTGATTTATCACGCGATTTTTTTCGTTCCTGATACAGAATTAATATAAGTAATTACTTTACATAGTTTAAAGACTTTAATGCGAACCGTTCAAAACACAAACGTGTAAACATGTATTTTAACATTAAATTATTTCAGAGCCTGTGTATATATTTTAACCTTACAATGTAATTAGGGCATAAATGAATAAATGTCTTCTTAAAAGCGATGATGATGATGATGATGATGATGATGATGATGATGATGATGATGATGATGATGATGATGATGATGACGATGGTATCGAGTTGGTCCAAGTACCTGAAATTAACATTGAGCTTCCGATCTGTCTTGCTCGACGAGCCTCATGGATTGATATATTCCATAGTTACAGCTGACAACTAGGTGGCGGTATGATGAACCGATTGTAGATGTTAGATAGTTCGATGACCCCGACAATGTTGTTCCTGGGATTTACATTTTTATGGCCTCCTGTTCTTCGCCGGGAAATCATGTAGGAATGTATCAATAATGAAAACAGATTCCAAGTCGATGTTATGAATGTAGCTATGGGTGTGTTCAGTTAACATAAAGGCCGATGCTACAGTTTTGTCCCTCACATATTTGTAATGACTTTGATCATGGTTTTCAATTGTCGTCCCTATTTGCCAATATACACTTGAACATCGCCAACTAGTGGTCAGCTTTAACTATGGAATTTGTCATAACGATCGACGACCAAATCAGATTGAAATCTCAACTCTACAAACTCTGATTGCTTATGTGTTATAACCTTGTTATAAATCATTTGATCTATCAAGTTGATGAACATGTTTGTTTGGTCATTCACCTGATATGTGTATTGAAGTGTAGCTGGCACTACCTTAAATGCTTTAAATCACACAAAACATTATTAATGTGCCCTGAATTATGGTTAGTTCGTGCTTTCTCTCTCTCACGGATATTAGTTTTGCAGTAAATTTATCATATAGTTATTTATAATATAACAAGCTACACTCCAACTGTAATTGTTAGTGTTTGTGTTAGCCACGCCCTGGTATATTCGAACAGAAACAGTTGTGAATACGAAAGTTGTGACATCAAGTGGAGAATAAATCTTCGTATTATTCAAAGTAACTCTAGTTATTTGGTAATTTTAACAGTACCGTATTATTATTGTATGGCCATATTAAAAGTTTCTGTCAAGCATCAAAGTTAAAATAAATGTTTATATATTGTTAATTAATATCTTACAGACATTTGTTATATTTCCCATTTGGTATTAATGAGAATATGGAATCAACTCTGCAGTTAGTTTGTAAATATTGAGACAACTATTATTAAAGTTTCGTTAAAATGCTTTCCAAATGTTAACATTTTGTAATGTCCATTGGATAATTAAATAGAATTCAAGTATACGAGGTCTATGATAATTATCCCGGATAATATAGGAACAGAAGCAGCTGAAATGCCGTCATTAGTATAAGAATATGCACTTTTGGGGGAATTTTAAGAAGTTGCTCGCTCGAGGGAAGCATTGCACAGTTTGGTCGAGTTACTGACTTGGTAAACAATTATACAACGTCGAAGACGATAGTGTTAAATAAGAGAGTTAGGATTTGTTGTTTTAAAAAATACTACTACTCACAACAACTCAATACATGCGACGACGTAATACACTTTTAAAGTTGGCAACGTGTGAGTTTTCTAAAAAGTACTTAAAATAAAGGTAAGAGACATTCAAACAAGGGAGTAACAGACTTAACTGTTTCTTATTTTAAAAAAAACATTCAAGCCTCGATTATAGAGAACATGTCTGTGTCAAACACCTGCAATTGAGATATTAAATATATTTAAAACAATAAATATTATTTAATATTGTCAAATGTGAAGATGTAATGATAATCAGTGTTCTATAACTATCTACAATCAACCTTTAGTATGTTTTTCAATTTATTTCTCTTTCTCTAGCTCGTCCTAAGTTGTCAGAAATTTATTTTGCAACTTTAAGTTGATACGTACAAGATACGTTTAATATAGAGTAGCATTTGTCATTTACAAGTTTGTGCCTTAGGTTTAATCATAATCAATGTAATAAATAACGAACCATCGTTTAAAACTCTCTTTTTAGGTGCACGCAGGTAATATGACTTTGATAACGTATGCATATCTCAATATATAATTTAAATATCTCGTTCAATTCTATAAGTATGGAAGGGATATGAATTAAAAACATTTCATTCTTTGACGACTCTCTAGCTGCCCTCAATATAAAATGCGTAATATTCATAACGTCAATGCTTTTCTATCGTTTCGTTTTGTTCTGGTTTTATTATTGTTCTCGTTCTGGTTCATCTTTTACCGTTCTAATTTTCTCCGTTGAGTTCACTGGAGAATTGTATATATTTGATGGCATATAAATATATCTGAACAGAAATCTATATGTTGATTGCTAATATTAGTAAACATTATCATTCATGAAAAGAGAGTGGATTAAACAGTGTTAATGATAGCGTTATGATATAAGAGCACGCTATGCACAGGCTGATAGATACCGCTTTAAATATAGAAATATAAATACCATTTGAAATTCTCATTAAATTTGGAGCATTGGGTTAATTACGAAATGGGCGCTCTAAGATAAGGTGAAGAAAAATATTTCATATCCTACATTAAATACAAAAATAATGAGGTGAGGTGTTTTCTAAAAGCTATTCATTCTGCTCCAGTGGAATATACACGCATACGAATTTCAATTTAATCCTACAAAATGCGAAATATAAAAGAAAACTTTTAATTCACTATACATGAACGTTGTATATTCAAGCAGATGTGTGTTTCATCCTCCTTCCGTTTCTCTGTATCTCTAAATCTATATACGTGCATGTTTCGACTCGTTACCCACACACTATTTCTCTCTGACGCCAGCGACTGGCTTGCTTGGCAATGAAGTAAGCCATCAGCGGTGAGGCTTGGTCAACGATACATTTGGAGCAGTTTACCACCGTTTCGTCTCTGTTTACTATTAAATGAGACCGTTTTATGGATTTTCCATATCAAAGTGTTGAAAACAGACTTAATGGTTGAATAGTGATAAAATAATTATCTAGATTTTTTTAAAGGAAAGAAGATCGTTCGAAATGCACTTTTGTCATAGTTTGAGCTCTCCTCTTCTTTAAAACTAAATTTTGCGGATTTTACGAAAACTACTAAAATACAAAACTCTATTTCATGCGCCATCTCAGGTGATGTTTGGAAATTAGAATCACACCATTCTAATTTGTTTCTCTAATGACAGTACAGCTTACAAATTATAAATTTATGACTGAAAGAAGTTATCAATTCACATGTGATTGGTTGTTTCGAATTCCATTATTGACATTCAATTGGAATGCCATAAATTTGGAGTGGCCAATGAACAAAACCATGACCATAGTATATAAACTCTCCTTGTACGTTATTATCAACTATTGAGCTTTAACTTGTTAAATCATGAACTGTCTATGAACTCATGCCGGATTGACCTTGCACTATATAGCTGAGATTAAATTACCTTTAACTAATGTTGCAAGGAAATGTATTGTTAAATTTGGAAACAGTGATATTGTGTATAAGGTGCAGTACCATTTACACACAATAATCATTCCATATATACACCAAATATACATTAATGCCTTAATACCCAGAAATATTTGTCATATTTCTTATTAATTGCTCTCTCTCTCTCTCTCTCTCTCTCTCTCTCTCTCTCTCTCTCTCTCTCTCTCTCTCTCTCTCTCTCTCTCTCTCTCTCTCTCTCTCTCTCTCTCTCTCTCTCTCTCTCTCTCTCTCTCTCTCTCTCTCTCATCCTTGTGACGCATGGTATTCCACTCATTGGTTGTATCCAGGTGGTAAGTTTACATATAAATATCAAAGTGTATTCTAATTTTCTATTATCAGTATTTCATATTTCTGGTTGATATTTATTACTTAAAGCAATCAAATACTAAAAATGAAAATATTTATGGAAAATGTTTTCATATACTAGTATTTAGTAAATTTGACCAAAAATGTAATTTCTTGACCTTTTTCATCCAAAATTGACATTTTTGACAGGAATAAGAGTCTTCAAGATCTTCGTAAATATTTATTGCTTGTTGTATACTTATACAAATATGTATACTTGAAACACAATTCATAGTGAATATTTGGTAATTTTGACCAAAAATGTTAACTTGGCACTTGCTAGGATGTAACAAATAAGCTCATACAACAAGTCGGAGCATTTGTCATGCCATGTGTATAAAAAAAAATCAACATCTATGTGAAACTAGAAAAAGTTGTATTGAAATATTGGATGATAATGGTATCTAGATCTATCCGCAAGTTGGTACCTGAAATTTCCAAAGTTTTTACATTGAGCTTCCGATCTGTTTTGCTCGACGAATTATAGCCGGATTGGCCTTGCAATATATAGCTGTGATGAAATTACCTTTAACTAATGTTGCAAGGAAATATATTGTTAAATTTGGAAACAGTGGTATTGTGTATAAGGTGCAGTACCATTTACACACAATAATCATTCCATATATACACCAAATCAATCTGATTAAAATCCGATGTGGTGAAAGCGGCTAGATATCCTTATTTACCTCTATTCATCGTATTGTGACGTTTGTTTTGTTCGGAGTGATCGCCACCTTCCCACAAAGGAAGGTGGCGATCACTCCGAACAAAACAAACGTCACAATACGATGAATAGAGGTAAATAAGGATATCTAGCCGCTTTCACCACATCGGATTTTAATCAGATTGACACCAAATATACATTTATTTACTGCCTGAAAACCCTGGAATATTTGTCAAAACTTTTACTAATGGCGCTCTCTTTCTCTCTCTGTCTGTCTCTCTCTGTCTCTGTCTCTGTCTCTGTCTCTGTGTGTGTCTGTCTCTCTCTCTCTCTCTCTCTCTCTCTCTCTCTCTCTCTCTCTCTCTCTCTCTCTCTCTCTCTCTCTCTCTCTCTCTCTCTCTCTCTCTCTCTCTCTCTCCACTTTTAGATCCGGTAAGTAAAGTTTATCAGGTTATTGAAAACCGTCACAAATGGGAACGATTTACGTTGTTTCGCAATCTGATTAAAATCAGATTGGTTGTTTCGGTGTTTGTACTATTTTGTCTTAATACACCGTAAATAAGTTGTGTGATTGTCGGGCCTGATCAGAATCTAATTTAAATACGGCCCCTTTCCTTTATTTACATTGATTTATTTCCTTCATATATTGTCACCTTTCGTCTTTCTGTGTTTACGAGCATGGTCGGCTATATGAATAGGTAAAGCCTTCAAGCGCTCTTCATAAAAGTCAAACGAAAAAACCCGACAATATTTGCAAGAAAAAAAGGTAAACAGAGGAATAAACCTGAGTTTCATTTCAGATTTTATTCAGATTGGTTATTTCCTTATGTTAATCATTACGCACATGCACACATACATGTATATGTACATATTTACCTTATCATATATATCTGTTACTCATATTTCCAAATTTTCAAATGCAATGTCCGATAATAACAGAAATCTTTTTGGCTAAAAATGGGCAAAGTAAATCAATTATAGATTAATATATACTTGTCCCCTCCCCCATCAAGCTGTTAGGCCTAAAAAATAATAATTGTTTGGTTCCGGTTACCCGATCCCATCTAGTTTTTCACTGCCGACCTTAAACATTTGTTTACGTATTCGATAAAAAATACTAAAGTCTCGCGAGAAATATTGGATGAGAAAACTAAATCAACTTAAAAAAGACAACATAAAACTGTTCTCCCAATCTGTATTGGTAGTATATCTGATGGGAAGAAACCAATGACTCAGAGACTATATGGAAAACAAGAGAAAACATAACTACTTGAACTGGCTAGACACTAGCACATCACATGAAAAAATATCAAATAAAAAATCTACTTACCTCAGTTATTCTAAAATTGTGCGGTTTTTAGGCCATATGTTAAATCTTATAATATTCTACACGACTCTACCTTAAAACTTTCATATCAATATCCATTTTTTGTGATCTCAGCGTACTGATTTCAGGTAGACGGACTATTATACTGCACAAAACCCATTCAATATGGAAACTTGAGAATCGTTCGACTACAGCGTCATATACCAAATCGTTGTCAAACAAATTAAATAGTCTTTCCTTGAATAATGAAATACAATCGTGCCCGGCAGATATTGATCAACATACAACCACACTGAGAAGATTTATACAACACATACTGTGCGAAAATATCCCATCTCCCCTATTAAAATTATAATGGACAGAAATCCTACCCTTTCACAAGAAATCATAGGAACTCGGAAATAAGTGAATCTTGGCCGGAAGGCACTTGGTAAGTATACAGAACAGTACTGTAAAAAGTAACGACGAAGACGATAACAACAACAATAGCATAAATAACAAGGACGACGACAACGACGACGACGACAGTGGCGACATCAACGTCATTCAGAACGCGAAAGCATGTCTGTATCGAAATCTCTTCATCTAGCTCAACAATCAGCCTCTTTTCAGGTTCATTGTGAATCTTCGGAAACAACACATTTCATATATATCTCTTAAACCCCAAAGCAATATTTTCAATCATACTAGTGTTAGGAATACATTCCGAATCAGCAGAAAATGAAAATTTTCCGAGTGATTTTTAAAATTTAACTTGTGTGTTGAAGATATTCACATATGTTATAGGAAACAGACTGGCTGAAAAGCAGGAGGGTTTGACTCTTATCAAATACGTACAATTTATTTCGGAGGTCGACGTCACTTTCTCGTTGACTCGATACTTCATCTGTTGGATACATGTAAATCCCCAATTTTCAAGAGCGTTAACAAATACTCTTTTGGAACTGCAAATTACAGAGAAACTTCCTAACTACCGTCTTTTGCAAATATCTTCGAACTGTGTATGTTTCATTGCCCACATGCACAACCATGGCGCTCTTGGAAATAAGATATCATATTCCGTTTCAAACTGAATACCAACGTGGCCAAAGTTATGTTACTGCAGCTGTTTTGTATTCTAGAGACAATACTTGACATCCACGAAGCCTTTGAATCCATATGGTGAAACTATCTATTTTATAAATTGTACCCCATGAGCCTAAATTCCGAATTTTGGAGGATTCTCAGCCGCATGACTAGGCGAGGTCAGTAAGGGTGTCCCTCTCACAATAGTGGAATATAGACGATAGAATTAAATTCTTGACTTTAGAACAGAATTATTTTATACTGTTTATATTGTGTATCGTTACACTAGCTGTTTGTGATTGTATGATGTCAGTGAAGTTGTCTCCCTTCTGATAGTGAAACTGTATTTGCGATTAGGCCTTCTAAAACCATCAGTTAGTTTTCATTAAAATTTTACTTAATAAATCTTTCACAGATTTACAGTCAGCTAACTGAAAGTTTGCAATTTGCTGACGAATGAGTGAAATAATGTTTATTTTACTAGTTATAATATTTACTGAATCAATGGGTTCAAAACTGGTAAAACACTGACAACAAATTGTGACATCATCAGCAGATTGTTTGACTGGGAACCTTATGCATGCATCCTTTATCATATAAGAAGATTCACAAATGCCAGTGCATCATATATCTGCTAATAATTTCACAGTGAAGTGATAATCAAACTAGCTCTCCTATCCCTAATTAATTTACCAAGTTTATTCTAGTTTATATTAGTCATTCATGGTGTTCTCCCTAAGCAATGTCAACCACCATATTGCTAACTTTTAGTACATGTATATAGGCATTGACTAAGGTATTACGTAGATATTTAACTAATCATCCATGCCAAAGCAAACTTATGGCAAGGGGTTGCGATGACCAACTACCACATTGGTTACACGTTTTAGCTTGTTGAATTGATTCGAATGAATGCGATTAAATATGTTTGCATTTTGAACGCGGCAAGTGTGATTATGAACTGATAGTTACCTGCATTTGAATTGGTGTATGCCTAGCACTAAACTTTCATTCAGTACGCGACGATCGCACAATATTACAACGCTCAATGAACAAACGTTTAGAAAGAGGGGGTCTGGCGTCATTGCGATTACTGAACTTCATTAATTGTTCATACTTCTGACCAAATTTCCAAAAGGTTTACGCCTTCAATGATAACAAGTTCTGTATTCACTACTGATAAATGTTGAATGAAAATTTACTTCTAATATGAGGTACAGTGCTGGCTTTTAGGTAGTATTTTAATGTGTTTCTAGAGTTTCAATTACATCGCTCGAAGTTGAGTGAAATCTACATTTTCATCGTGGTTTACATTATATATTAATGTGTCGATGTTGCAGTTGTGAAGGTTCGTTTAGAGGGAGGCAGTTGTCCCAAACGAACAAAAAGCCATCCATCAATCAATCCATCAATCCATCCATCAATCAATCAATCAATCAATCAATCAATCAATCAATCAATCAATCAATCAATCAATCAATCAATCAATCAATCAATCAAACAATCATTCAATTAATTAATTAATTAATTAATCAGTAAAATCAATCAATCAATCAATCAATCAATCAATCAATCAATCAATCAATCAAACAGTACATGGGTCACAGACTGATTAATGTCATATAATTAAATTAAAGGGTACAGAAGAAAGACTTAGAGTACATTCAATAGAAACGTACCGTTTTAATGTTGCCTTAAATGTATGTCAGTTGTATATTGCACGTATTACCGGGTTACAGAACTACAACAGTTGAAAGATGCATGTTTGAAATTTTGTTGGCTAATAGAAAGGCGGACCTTCGAAATCTGTCAAAATTATAAAAGGTGCTTGCTTCGGATGGATAGCTATGGTATAGGTTGTCTATAACGCTATGGTCAAGAGTGTGTACATGTATAGTAATTGTGTGTTATGTCGAGGATGAACATGCAATTTGTTAAGTTGATTACATAGAGGAGAAGAATGTTCATGACAATTTCTGAGTCGAAACATCTTCTTTTGTAAACAGAAAATGGGAACCTATGCAAAACAATAGGCGAACACATTCGCTGTTATAAAAATCGAAACTACTCCAAGCTTGCTCTCACAGAAGTTCATTTAATTACAATTGTCGATATGAACATACCAACTACACATTGTAGTTGGAACGAACACACTCATTAATTCGCTACGAAGTATAGGCATACATGTGAATCTTGGAGTTGTACTGGAAATGACATTTTAATGCTGGAAAGATATCGGCGATATGCTGCCAAATTTGGATTTACCTCCTCTTAGAACTCTGATAGACCTAGCTCTAAGACCCTCCATGTTTCTTTTTTATCATTTACAAAATTATCATCATTTCCCTCATATACCTACATTCGCAACTCTCAAAACACAGATTAACAGTTTACAATTTGAAACTACTTTTTATGCAAACCCTGGCCATTCGAGGTCTAAATGTTCAAAATTCCATTACTGCTGACGATCCTCTAACTCATTTTACAACAAAGTGTCATCATACTCACTCACTCACTCGCTCAAGTCGTATGTTTGACTGGCCTACCCTCTGATATATCCATTGTTTGAAAATCTAACAGTTTATAAACCCCAAGCATCAATCAGGGTAACATTTGCTTGACTGTCTCTCTAAAGGGTTTTACGTTAATGCTCTCAGTTCTTTTTCATAGTGATGTTTATTTCAAATAAAAGTGCGTTGAACTTATAATTACTGCATGACAACATCATTGTATTTTATTCAATATATCAGTATTAAGCTGAACTAGCTCCAACTGAACATTATGTGTGAAAAATGTTTTGTTACACAAAATTAACTTGCTTGTAATATCGTACACTCTTACTGTTACTGCACCTTTTACGGATTTAGATCGACCATTTATTAAATAGCATGCACATATTTTTTAGAAATTCACTTAATATGTTGGGGTTGTTCGATCGAGAAACAATTCTACATTAATGTTACAAACTAGTACAGGATTGAAAACTGTGTTGTTGCTCAAGGTTTAAACTTGTTACTACACCAGCTTTAGGTACACCAGTAATTAACATATAAAAACGTCTCCTTATACGCAGCTTACAAATTTGCTGAAATTTGCGGTTATTTGATGAACGAGATATATCCCAGTAGCAGTCAGTGCAGGTTACACAGCACAGTAATTTATTCATCTTTCTTGAATATCGTTGTGCGATATTTGTTTTATTTCTTATTAAACTATGATCGATCACATATCGTATTACACTAATTAACATACATACATACATACATACATACATACATACATACATACATACAACTACCATAGTGTCTTTTACGTATTCAGATTCAATGTAATATTTCTAGTCGTAAAATTATCATAGTGTAAAGTACACTATGTATGATTTACAAATATATTTAAATCCCTAATTTATTAGAAAATATATATTGACATAACCATTTGTTATCAGCAGAGTATATAGTCATCAAATATATTACAATCCCTAATATATATCAAGACATAAGTTGAGATGACCATTTCGCAGATGATGACACATTCAAGCTAATTTGTTATCACAATATTCTGTGGGAATTTCAATTCTTATTTTCAATTCTCATTTAATGTATCAGATTATTGATAATACACTAAATACGATGACGGGTTGACATATTACTTAATATATCATGCTATTAGAATATTTTATTCAACAAATATCCATTTTTCGTTCTATGTCAAAATTATTACATTTTATTTTGTATGCTAAGACTTGATATTAATACTTTATAAACTTTGGGAGTTGCGTTTTAGAGTAACAAAATGATCATACTTTAATTACGCCTTTCTAGTTTTACACTTTTATCATGTTGTAATTTCCAATTCATGCTTATATCGTACATTTTGGATACATTAAATACAGAGGACGCGTACATAGTGATTTTAATTATTTAAGATGAAGAATCGAAATAAAATTTCTTATTTCAAAACGCCTCTATTACATGTTCTCTCTAAATGTATAACGTTCTAATAATATCAATGAATAGCAATATACTTTTCTATACATACTAATAAATGACAGTCACATTGTTCTCTTACAGCAAGATATCAACAGTCATCTTTTAGAATGTTTTCTCTCTCTCACTCTCTCTCTCTCTCTTTCTCTCTATCTCTCTGTCTCTCTGTCTCTCTCTCTGTCTCTCTCTCTGTCTCTCTCTCTCTCTCTCTCTCTCTCTCTCTCTCTTCTCTCTCTCTCTCTCTCTCTCATCCTTGTGACGCATGGTGTTCCATTCATTGGTTGTATCCAGCTGGTAAGTTTACATATAAATATCAAAGTGTATTCTAATTTTCTATTATCAATATTTCATATTTGTGGACTTAAAATTGTCATAGTGTAGAGAACACTACATATGATTTAAAGTGTTATTCAGTATTTCCCTGTAAGTAAAGAAAGTGTATATTTGTTATCAGTAGAGTATATAGTCACCAAATATATTACAATCCCTAATTTATAACAAGACATAAGTTGAGATGACCATTTCGCAGACGATGAAGACATTTCATACAAGCTAATTGGTTATCACAATATTATGTGGGAATTTCTATTCTTGATTTCAATTCTCATTTAATGTCTCCGATTATTGATTATACACTATATACGATGATGGGTTGACATATTACTTAATATCATGCTATTAGAATATTTTATTCAAAAAATATCCATTGTACGTTCTATGTCAAAATTATTATATTTCATTTTGTATGCTAAGACTTGATATTAATACTTTATAAACTTTGAGAGTTGCGTTTTAGAGGAACAAAACGATCATACTTTAGTTACGCCTTTCTAGTTTTACACTTTTATCATGTTGTAAATTCCAATTCATGCTTATATTGTACATTTTGGATACAATAAATACAGAGGACGCGTACATAGTAATTTTAAATATTTAAGATGAAGAATCCAAATAAAATTTCTTATTTCAAAACGCCTCTATTTCATGTTCACTCTAAATGTATAACGTTCTAATAATATCAATGAATAGCAATATACTTTTCTATACATACTAATAAATGACAGTCAAATTGTTCTCTTACAGCAAGATATTAACAGTCATCCTTTAGTATGATTTCTCTCTCTCTCTCTTTCTCTCTCTCTCTCTCTCTCTCTCTCTCTCTCTCTCTCTCTCTCTCTCTCTCTCTCTCTCTCTCTCTCTCTCTCTCTCTCTCTCTCTCTCTCTCTCTCTCTCTCTCTCTCTCTCTCTCTCTCTCTCTCTCTCATCCTTGTGACGCATGGTGTTCCATTCATTGGTTGTATCCAGGCGGTAAGTTTACATATAAATATCAAAGTGTATTCTAATTTTCTATTATCAATATTTCATATTTGTGGACTCAAAATTGTCATAGTGTAGAGAACACTACATATGATTTAAAGTGTTATTCAGTATTTCCTGTAAATAAAGAAAGTGTATATTTGTGATCAGTAGAGTATATAGTCACCAAATATATTACAATCCCTAATTTATAACAAGACATAAGTTGAGATGACCATTTCGCAGACGATGAAGACATTTCATACAAGC
>NC_135551.1:7105562-7148062 GCF_964340395.1 Glandiceps talaboti
CATATTACTTAATATCATGCTATTAGAATATTTTATTCAAAAAATATCCCTTTTACGTTCTATATCAAAATTGTTATATTTCATTTTGTATGCTAAGACTTGATATTAATACTTTATAAACTTTGAGAGTTGGGTTTTAGAGGAACAAAATGATCATACTTTAATCAAACCTATCTAGTATACACTGTTATCATGTTGTAAATTCCAATTCATGCCTATATCGTACATTTGTGATACGATAAATACAGAGGACGCGTACATAGTAATTTTAATTATTTAAGATGAAGAATCCAAATAAAATTTCTTTATTTCAAAACGCCTCTATAACATGTTCTCTCTAATGTATAACGTTCGAATAATATCAACGAGAAGCAATATACTTTTCTATACATACTAATAAATGACAGTCACATTGTTCTCTTACAGTATGATATTAACAGTCATCCTTTGGTATGTTTTCTCTCTCTCTCTCTCTCTCTCTCTCTCTCTCTCTCTCTCTCTCTCTCTCTCTCTCTCTCTCTCTCTCTCTCTCTCTCATCCTTGTGACGCATGGTGTTCCATTCATTGGTTGTATCCAGGACGTAAGTTTACATATAAATATCAAAGTGTATTCTAATTTTCTATTATCAATATTTCATACTTCTGGACTCAACATTGTCTTAGTGTAGAGAACTCTACATATCATTTACAGTGTTATTCAGTATTTCCCTGTAAGTAAAGAAAGTGTATATTTGTTATCAGTAGAGTATATAGTCATCAAATATATTACAATTCCTTATTTATAACAAGACATAAGTTGAGATGACCATTTCGCAGATGATGACACATTCAAGCTAATTTGTTATCACAATATTCTGTGGGAATTTCAATTCTTATTTTCAATTCTCATTTAATGTATCAGATTATTGATAATACACTAAATACGATGACGGGTTGACATATTACTTAATATCATGCTATTAGAATATTTTATTCAAAAAAATATCCATTTTTCGTTCTATGTCAAAATTATTATATTTCATTTTGTATGCTAAAAGTTGATATTAACACTTTATAAACTTTGAGAGTTGCATTTTAGAGGAACAAAATGGTCATACTTTAATTACGCCTTTCTAGTTTTACACTTATCATGTTGTAAATTCTAATTCATGCTTATATCGTACATTTTTGATACGATAAATACAGAGGACGCGTACATAGTAATTTTTAATATTTAAGATGAAGAATCCAAATAAAATTTCTTATTTCAAAACGCCTCTATTACATGTTCTCTCTAAATGTATAACATTCTAATAATATCAATGAATAGCAATATACTTTTCTATACATACTAATAAATGACAGTCACATTGTTCTCTTACAGCAAGATATTAACAGTCATCCTTTAGTATGTTTTCTCTCTCTCTCTCTCTCTCTCTCTCTCTCTCTCTCTCTCTCTCTCTCTCTCTCTCTCTCTCTCTCTCTCTCTCTCTCTCTCTCTCTCTCTCTCTCTCATCCTTGTGACGCATGGTGTTCCATTCATTGGTTGTATCCAGGATGTAAGTTTACATATAAATATCAAAGTGTATTCTAATTTTCTTTTATCAATATTTCATATTTGTGGACTCAAAATTGTCATAGTGTAGAGAACATTACATAAGATTTAAAGTGTTATTCAGTATTTCCCTGTAAGTAAAGAAAGTGTATATTTGTTATCAGTAGAGTATATAGTCACCAAATATATTACAATCCCTAATTTATAACAAGATATAAGTTGAGATGACCATTTTGCAGACGATAAAGACATTTCATACAAGCTAATTTGTTATCACAATATTATGTGGGAATTTCTATTCTTGTTTTCAATTCTCATTTAATGTCTCCGATTATTGATTATACACTATATACGATGATGGGTTGACATATTACTTAATATCATGTTATTAGAATATTTCATATACTAGTTTATTCCAAGAATATCCCTTTTACGTTCTATATCAAAATTATTATATTTCATTTTGTATGCTAAGACTTGATATTAACACTTTATAAACTTTGAGAGTTGGGTTTTAGAGGAACAAAATGATCATACTTTAATTACGCCTATCTAGTATACACTGTTATCATGTTGTAAATTCCAATTCATGCCTATATCGTACATTTGTGATACGATAAATACAGAGGACGCGTACATAGTAATTTTAATTATTTAAGATGAAGAATCCAAATAAATTTTCTTTATTTCAAAACGCCTCTATAACATGTTCTCTCTAATGTATAACGTTCTAATAATATCAACGAGTAGCAATATACTTTCTATACATACTAATAAATGACAGTCACATTGTTCTCTTACAGTATGATATTAACAGTCATCCTTTGGTATGTTTCTCTCTCTCTCTCTCTCTCTCTCTCTCTCTCTCTCTCTCTCTCTCTCTCTCTCTCTCTCTCTCTCTCTCTCTCATCCTTGTGACGCATGGTGTTCCATTCATTGGTTGTATTCAGGACGTAAGTTTACATATAAATATCAAAGTGTATTCTAATTTTCTATTATCAATATTTCATACTTCTGGACTCAACATTGTCTTAGTGTAGAGAACTCTACATATCATTTACAGTGTTATTCAGTATTTCCCTGTAAGTAAAGAAAGTGTATATTTGTTATCAGTAGAGTATATAGTCATCAAATATATTACAATTCCTTATTTATAACAAGACATAAGTTGAGATGACCATTTCGCAGATGATGACACATTCAAGCTAATTTGTTATCACAATATTCTGTGGGAATTTCAATTCTTATTTTCAATTCTCATTTAATGTATCAGATTATTGATAATACACTAAATACGATGACGGGTTGACATATTACTTAATATCATGCTATTAGAATATTTTATTCAAAAAAATATCCATTTTTCGTTCTATGTCAAAATTATTATATTTCATTTTGTATGCTAAAAGTTGATATTAACACTTTATAAACTTTGAGAGTTGCATTTTAGAGGAACAAAATGGTCATACTTTAATTACGCCTTTCTAGTTTTACACTGTTATCATGTTGTAAATTCTAATTCATGCTTATATCGTACATTTTTGATACGATAAATACAGAGGACGCGTACATAGTAATTTTTAATATTTAAGATGAAGAATCCAAATAAAATTTCTTATTTCAAAACGCCTCTATTACATGTTCTCTCTAAATGTATAACATTCTAATAATATCAATGAATAGCAATATACTTTTCTATACATACTAATAAATGACAGTCACATTGTTCTCTTACAGCAAGATATTAACAGTCATCCTTTAGTATGTTCTCTCTCTCTCTCTCTCTCTCTCTCTCTCTCTCTCTCTCTCTCTCTCTCTCTCTCTCTTCTCTCTCTCTCTCTCTCTCTCTCTCTCTCTCTCTCTCTCTCTCTCTCTCTCTCTCTCATCCTTGTGACGCATGGTGTTAAATTCATTGGTTGTATCCAGGACGTAAGTTTACATATAAATATCAAAGTGTATTCTAATTTTCTTTTATCAATATTTCATATTTGTGGACTCAAAATTGTCATAGTGTAGAGAACATTACATAAGATTTAAAGTGTTATTCAGTATTTCCCTGTAAGTAAAGAAAGTGTATATTTGTTATCAGTAGAGTATATAGTCACCAAATATATTACAATCCCTAATTTATAACAAGACATAAGTTGAGATGACCATTTTGCAGACGATAAAGACATTTCATACAAGCTAATTTGTTATCACAATATTATGTGGGAATTTCTATTCTTGTTTTCAATTCTCATTTAATGTCTCCGATTATTGATTATACACTATATACGATGATGGGTTGACATATTACTTAATATCATGTTATTAGAATATTTCATATACTAGTTTATTCCAAGAATATCCCTTTTACGTTCTATATCAACATTATTATATTTTATTTTGTATGCTAAGACTTGATATCAATAATTTACAAACTTTGAGAGTTGGGTTTTAAAGGAACAAAATGATCATACTTTAATTACGCCTTTCTAGTATACCCTGTTGTCATGTTGTAAATTCCAATTCCTGTTTATATCGTACATTTGTGATACGATAAACAGAGAGGACGCGTACATAGTACTTTTAATTATTTAAGATGAATAATCCAAATAAAATTTCTTATTTCAAAACGCCTCTATTACATGTTCTCTCTAATGTATAAAGTTCTAATAATATCAACGAGTAGCAATATACTTTCTATACATACTAATAAATGACAGTCACATTGTTCTCTTACAGCAAGATATTTACAGTCATCCTTTAGTATGTTCTCTCTCTCTCTCCCTCTCTCTCTCTCCCTCTCTCTCTCTCTCTCTCTCTCTCTCTCTCTCTCTCTCTCTCTCTCTCTCTCTCTCTCTCTCTCTCTCTCTCTCTCTCTCATCCTTGTGATGCATGGTGTACCATTCATTGGTTGTATCCAGTTTGTAAGTTTACATATAAATATCAAAGTGTATTCTAATTTTGTATTATCAATATTTCATATTTGTGGACTCAAAATTGTCATAGTGTAGAGAACACTACATATGATTTAAATTTGTATTCAGTATTTCCCTGTAAGTAAAGAAAGTGTATATTTGTTATCAGTAGAGTATATAGTCATCAAATATATTAAAACTCTAATTTATAACAAGACATAAGTTAAGATGACCCTTTCGCAGATGATGAAGACATTTCATTCAAGCAAATTTGTTATCACAATATTATGTGGGAATTTCAATTCTTCTTTTCAATCCTCATTTAATTTCTCAGATTATTGATAATACACTAAATACGATGGTGGGTTGATATCTTACTTAATATCATGCTATTAGAATATTTCATATAATATTTCATTCCAAAAATATCCACTTTATGTTATATATCAAAATTATTATATTTCACTTTGTATGCTAAGAGTTGATATTGATACTTTATAAACTTTGAGATTTGGGTTTTAGAGGAACACAATGTTCATACTTTGATTACGCCTTTCTAGTTTATGTATGTATGTATGTATGTATGTATGTATGTATGTATGTATGTATGTATATATGTGTGTATGTGTGTGTATGTATGTATGTATGTATGTATGTATGTATGTATGTATGTATGTATGTATGTATGTATGTATGTATGTGTGTATGTGTGTGTGTATGTATGTATGTATGTATGTATGTATGTATGTAAACGATTGATGTAACCAATTTGGAAAAAATGAAATCCTTAGTTTAAAACTGATACCACGTGTTAAATGTTGCTATTATTTTCCTTTGTACGGTCTATTAGTTATGCAATAAATATGATGGATATGTTGATATTATTAAACATGAAAATATTTATATTATATGTCTATGAAATACATTCCATTTTTCTATAAACTAAAAATGAGTCATATCCTCGTGAACAGGGTACAGCGGGAACTATAGTATTAATATTAACATAAAATTAACATATCAATCAGTAAGTACTGTTTGTGGCTACAGATATTTGATTATGCGTCTTTCTGTCTCTTCTCCATATGTCTCTCTGTACGTCTCTCGCTGTTTCTCTCGATGTATCTGTCTGTTCGTTTATCTTTATGATTGGTTTGCCCATTTAAGGTGGAAAGTACCTGGGAGGTAAGTTCAGACGAAATGCTGATATATGTATAATGCAAATTACTGTTTGAGAATAAAACATTTGGCAAAAGTATATCATATGCACAACAAGATTTTTAATGTGACTAAAACCTGGCGAAACAAATTTGGATTTGTTTCAGTCAATCAATTAGCACTCTTTAAAATATTGATTAGTTTTGATGATTCCCGTTATAATCTGTATATGTCGCTCACTTTGCTGTTTATTTAAATAAGAAGCTTATATCTCACTCAGTCTGTGTGTCTTTCTTTTTCAGACCGAAAATACCAAACACGTGAGTAAAATGATGATATATCAGTAGTAAAGAATCATTATGGTCAAGAAAAATATAAAAACCGTATATCAGATACTAATTAGTTTTATTAATTTTCCAAAAAATAATACAAAGGGATTGAATCTATCAGTTTATATAAAATACTAATAACAATAAAGTTCTGTGGTAGTTTGGGATTATTTGTATGTACAGCTTATTTATTCATACCAAAATTACCATCAACTAGTAGGTATTCGTATAAATCACGCTTTGACCCTGTTTGTCATGATTACATATTATTAAAGTTAGCACATTTTCACTGTCAGGTAATCATGCAAAAAATATAATCAAATTATAGATCGATTATGCGTAACCAAGAATTTTTAAAGATATGCAAATAGGCAAAATCGTTATACTGCAATCTTAGATTCCTGAGCAACGCTTTTATCTACAATAAAAAGGACCTTCAACGTGTAGCTGAATTTCCAAACACGAAGAAAAAATTGTATCGAGGTCGAATTATGCTAGTTGGAGCTTTTGGTGCTGGAAAGACATCGACGAAGAGAAGCCTTTTAAAAGAGGTTTTTGAGGGTGAACATTTCAGTACAGATGGAGCTGATGTTTATGAAATTGACATAACAGATTGGGTTATAAAAGGTGTGTAGTCTGATTCGTTTCTATACCATAATCTCAATATTAGCTAAAAGATTACAAGGATTTGTAATAACAACTATCACTTAGATAATTGATGCAGTTAATCCGAGGTAACATATGTCGACGTGTCTCTAACTTAATCACATTGTGGACAACTTGGCGAAAAACTCAGGTTAATGGACGAACATAAATATTAACATCAATACAATGTGAAATGGCAGTGATGACAATATTTAATTTTATTCGATTTCAAGAACATTGTTTTTTCAAACCGATGTTGTTAGGTTATGTCATCATAATATAACAAATATTGTTTTACGAAGGTTATAAGGCACAAACAGTTCAAAGTGTATAGCATTGAGCTTTCGATCTGTCTTGGATGACGATCCTCATCAGAATGCCCAATTCCATAGTTACATTATTTTGACCACTATGTGGCGGTATGATCAGCAGATTGTTGATGTTCAGTGATTAAGTGATATCTCCAATCGGCTGATCATATCCCAACTTAGTACTCAGTAATACATTTGTCATTCTCATGATGTTTGTCGACCAAGACAGGCCGAAAGCTCAATGCTAAAATATTTGAACTCTTGTGTGTTACAACCTTTGCAAGTTATTTGATCTGCCAAGCTGATAAACATTTCTGATCATAACAATGTCCTTAAAGTGACACGTTATTCACGTATGGTCATGCAATTCGTTTTTTAAAGATGAAAGAATGGCATGCAAAGTAATTGGAGTAAGTGTAAAGAAGTACGATAAAGTATACGTATATCTCGGACTTGGGGTATAAATTGGTCCCTCTAGTATACACAGGGACGGAGAATTTGAAATACTTTTATTTTATTCAGAGTTTGGCAATATGAATATTCAAATGTTGGTGACAAAATTCTGATGTTCTCTGTTTCAAGATGTGTTTTGCAATAACTGTCGCTCCTGAAATCAACTCTGTTGATGTGTCTCTTACATTAATACATTCTTTCAATGTAATATGTAGTGAAAATATAGTCTTTAAGACATCTATGGAAACTAGCTATAGCATATATAATAGTTTCGTGTCTTATAACTGTATTAAATTAGGTAGCAACGGGTATTAATTTTGATTGGAACAATTGATAGAGAAACTTAAAATGTGATAAGGTTATCTACTTAATGCTGAATAATTTATGTTGCAAATCAGGTATGAAACGTTGTTTAAGGAGGGAAACGAGAAATTAAATGCCACGCATACACACGCCAAGACTAAATCTTAGAGTTCGTGAACCAGAAGTGGTTGTGGGTTTCTCTTTCTTGTTCAACACTCTCCTATGAACGAAAATACAGATGTCGGAGATTTCGGGAGGGTACACGTTATGGTAACCCTCTCTGGCCCATTGACTACAATAGTTATTGAACAATATCCATATGTGACAAATTCTGCAGTACTGTTGGTTACCGATTCTATTTTTTCAGGACATTATTTTTTTTTTCAATAAATCCAGTCGTCATCAGACAACATTTCTTTTAAGTACGACACTTTTATTATCATTGTTAAAAACGTTTCACAGTACAAAAATTGATAGGAATTATGGTATTGACAGGAAAACAGCAAGAATGTATATATGTGTTAAATTTTGACCACAAAATTATGCATATTTTAACACTAAACCCTTTTCAAACATTTAAAAATCTTCATACTTTTTGGGTTGTTTTTTTTTACAAAGAATCGAAGACAGATCAATGCCGAGGAGAACGTTCAATCGATGAAACAAGAAACTTGATGGAAGACACACTTTTGTTTGGAATGAAGAAACAAGAATGGCAGAAAACACCTGCCAAACCTACAACATCTAGTAAACATATAGACATTATTGATGACTTGAAGACGGATGATGATGATGATGATGACGACCATTCCCTATATGACAACACTGAATATAGATTTAGTGAACGCATACAAAGACGTCTACGCGAGGTCAAAGACGTTGATAAACCTGACCTATACTTCAGTTTATGGGATTCTGCAGGACAGATGTTATACTATACAACTCATCAGGTATTTCTATTTATATCTTCATCACAATCATTATTGACATCTTGATAATGGTGTGTTGAAGATCAAGTAACAAATCCTAAGGCAAACGACTTATTGATCAAAACATTGTTATAGAATAAAAACGTGGGTTTTTTTGTTATTTACAGTACTTTTAGGTACTCGTTAATATATTGCAGCTGATTGATCACAGACTCGTTGTACTCATACATGATTCATGTCAACATCACGGCAATGATGTCAGTGGATGTCATATATGTCTGTTTCACGTTAAAGTGGTAACATGTTATAGTATTACATTACAAGGCTATGGTCGAATGCATTATTTTTCCTCTATGTGTGCACATACTCGAGGTCATTAATGATTTACGCATTTGACTGGATACTGATCTTACACCACGAGAAGTAACAATCAACAAATGCAAGAAATCCGCGGATATTGATCCATTGCAAATATTTATGAAATTATATTAATCGGAAAACCGTTGTTATTATTCACAATACGATTCGACTTTTTACTCCACAGGTATTCCTGACAAGTCGAGTCATCTACATACTTGTAACGGATCTCACAAAATCCCTGGATGATATCCTATCAAGTAAAGCTGAAGGACCATGGAGAGATGAATGGATGGTCAAAGGTTGGTTATCAAAATATACATGTAAATCAGTTTATAATATCAAATGTGAACATTACAGATAGTGATATATTTCCAACTGTGTGATTGGGGCGCTTTCTTAATACTAGTAATGCAATATTAACGTCTCTGTATGCGTATGTGTCCCTGTCTGTCTGTCTGTCTGTCTGTCTGTCTGTCTGTCTGTCTGTCTGTATGTCTGTCTGTGTCTTGTTTGTTTGTTTGTATGTTTGTTTATTTGTTGTTTTTGTTTTGTTTTTTTTTGTTTTTTGTGTGTGCGTGTGTTATCGGTGTATTCTGACATGCGTGAACAGCTAAACTGATTAATGGATAAATAAAATGATTAGTCAGACAGCTAAAACAGTTATGCCTAGAACGTAGTTTTCATGCATTTTCAGATTTTCTCTCCTTCTGGATGAATTCTATTCATGCCCATGCAACACCTGGTGATTCTCCGTCAAGAGGAGCACAGGCAGCAAGTCATACTGTTACAGCGCCACCAGTTATCATAGTTGGAACAAAGAAAGATCTACTTCCTGAGGTCGGTTGGCTACACAGTTTGTAGATTTTTAGTTTACAAGAATCTTTTACCGAGATAAAATATCCTAAAACTGCAACCAGGGATTCTACAACATGCACACATTGCATTGACTAAAAACAAATGTCTATTATATTGTTGACTGCGTGTAAAATAAATTATTGCATTTAAACTATTTGATGAGATGAAATATCACCTTTTTGCGCATAAGTTGCATTCCACTGCTCTCATCTATTTCATTTGAATAATATTCATCTACACTCCCCAAGTAAAGTCCTTACCAAATATCAATACAATTGGTCTGGCAATGATTTAATTTAAGTTTTTCAAACAAACAAACACACACACACACACACACACACACACACATATATATATATATATATATATATATATATATATATATATATATATATATATATATATATATATATATATATATATATATATATATTCATATGCACAAAAACATTTCACTATGCCTCAGTTTAGTTGTCCTAAAAACGCATGCAATTGATTTATTTTCTTTGCAATGAAATTAAATTGACGGAAGTATTTTGATTAAATGTCACAAAATTGTAATACGTAGACCCTAATTGTAATTTTTCAGAGTCGTAATAGAGAACGCTTGGCAGAGGAACGACTAAACGACATCTACGACTACATACGTAAACACTGTGTAGCTGCCAGTGTGCATCTTAGGCGTGATGACATGATTGCCGTTGACAACAAATCGAGAGAGGGAGACACACCGTCCGATCCGCAGATCGAAAAACTCCGTCAACGGATTAAATCGATGGCCGAGGAATATTTCTTCCTTGGTGAAGTACCTGTCAAGTGGATTCACCTTGAACTCACATTCAGAAAGATGAAAAAGCAGGTATTAAAGCTACGTGAGGTGTACACAATAGGAGACAGAATAAATCTGAAACGAGAAGATGTAGACAAGGCCTTGGAATTTTTCCACAGTGTGGGCGAGATCGTACATTATGTTTCTGAGCCAGAGCTTAAGGATACGGTTATCCTAGATGTCGGATGGTTAGTCAACCTATTCAAGCTGGTTATTACCCAAAAGCTACCATGGTCAAGTTTATCAACCAGACTTCACAAAAGGGTTGAGGAATTGTCTGATGAAGGGCGCTTATGTGAGAGTCTACTGGATCACATTCTGAACGAGAAAGATCGTATACACGACAAGGAAATTCTCCTGAAAATAATGGAAAAGTTTGACATCCTGTGTTATATACCTTGCTCAACACGTGCTCGTCCTCAGTCGAATGTCTATTATCTGCCATCCCTTCTCACAAGAGGTAAAGACGAGAAAGACGACATCATCTGTCCTACAGATAGTATAGCCTGTTGCCCTATCTACTTCCACTTCCCTGGTAATTTCTTACCTGAGGGGTTGTATTACAAATTGATCGTGAGATGCTCCAGGAAATGGCAACAGAACCCAGTGTTGGTGAAACACCGCTCCCGTGTACCAATAAACAACGAAAGAATTGTCCAAGTCACTTTGTGTAAAAATGGTTCAGATATTGAAATGAGAGTTATGTCACTGGGAGGAAGACATATCACAGAGCTAAACCCTGAGATGGTGACAGACGTCAGGGAAACGGTAGAAGCAGAATTGTCAGCATTGATTAAAACCTATTGTCCTGGTTTATCTTATCGTGCCTCTCTGAAGTGTCCTTGTGAGCATCATGAACCAGGTAAATTGATACCAGGTGTCGACGACATTGATGATACATGCGCTGCCATCGATACAAGTGATGATGGTCCTCTCAGGAAAGGGCGTGTGATCTGTAGCAGAAGTAATATTCCTTTCAAGGAAGAAGATTTGAGGATATGGTATTCTACAAGTAGGTGTTAATGAAAGGATAACAACCATTAATGACCATGCTTGCCCTTTCTTTATTTAGGAAAAAACGCACATTTTGCCTGGTTGGCCACTAGAAAAAGACATTTTATAAACACAAAGTTGAAGACAAAAAAAGTAAATGTTTAACAAAACAATGACATATTTTACAGTTAGGTATTTACATACTTGTACTCCCCATCTACATATTATTATTAGTAATCTATATTATAATGTTTCAGTCTTCTATTGTAAAGTATAGGTAATATAGGTACATTTATATATGTACAGGTATTTTCAGGATGTCATTTACTTGTTCCAAAACGATGCATATTATGTAACACTCCTTGAGCATATGAGTTTCAAAATAATTTAACAGTTCAATGGTAGATGTATAGAGGCCTGCAAGTACAAGTTCACATGTCGGGCATTTAACCGGGCGAATGAATATCCTACCCTTCCTTTTTTCATATCATTATCTTGCAGCTGTACATACGACGACACATGAAGACCGTAGGTGAGTAAAGAAACTTATTACTGGCCAAATTTAACTTCGGAGATCTAGCCTTAAGGGACCTAATCTGACCCAGAAGAGTTCACTCTGTCTCGACATGTCCCGACCTGAAGCTTGTACCTACCCGTCTTCTGATCAGGCTGTGATCTATATTACACATATATACGAACACACGTCCTCTTAGCATTGATCTTTGACCTTAGATTTCTTATCTGCAAATACATATCAAAATCGTACAGCCACTCTACCTTTGTTCAAGAAAGTCCATTTTAAAGCACAGGGACCAGCAGGCATGTAATTTATTGATCGATCGATCGATCGATCGATCGATTGATTCAGTGATTATTCGAATGAATGATTAGCTGATTGATTAATTATTTTTTAGTTATATAAACTCATATTTGTGCAATACTGATCAATTGTCAGATTTTGTGGTGATATAACACGTTTTTCCTTCTTTCTCTGGCTAGTTTTCTCTTTCAGTAGTATATAATCCCTCGGTTGGGCAATAAATTGTGATATTACCCTTGCTATAATGTGTTATTATATAATGAAAGTGACGGTTTGGAATCTTGAACAATATTAATTGCACACACTGTTGTCAATCATATTTTCAGAGAAAGAGAATTCCCGCAAATCGATCCCCTGGCTATTCTCTACATGGACATTGAGGATAGTCTTTTGGAGAAAGATGTGAAGAAAATAAGGCTAATACTCAAAGATAAGGCAATTCCTCGAGGTGCATTGGAAAAATTGGACGGCCCTGCGCAAATATTAAAATCACTGCAGGATAGGGCAATGATTTCAGCAAACAATTTGGATTTCCTTCAGATGATACTGAAAACAATCGGCAGAAATGACTTGCTTGACTTGATCAACGTCTACAAGAAAAGTCATTAGTCGTGGTAAGCATATAGTTTCCCATCTTACGCCTAGAGATACAAAAACAGCGAATTGAAAAATTGTATTGATAATGTGCTGTGTATACAGTCAAAGGTAATCAGTTATGTAAATGTTTTGGTATAATGATCAAAAACAACTTTTTTAAAGGTAAAGAAATGTTGGATACCATTTCGACAGAATGCTACATACAGCACGTTTTGATCCGTTTGTGATATCACATGTTCATATATTAAAGTACTTGTCACTAGTCTTTTTTAATGCTTCTCTCTTTTTTATTGTTATAGGTTCATGGTCAAAACATGTCTGTACAGCAGGCAAATTCAAGATATTTTTATATCCATCAAAACACATATCATGATAATTATTTCCCAGAGACTGTATGTGTTATGCAGCTATCAATTGAACTAGTCTATTGGAATAAACACTTTTGAAAGAGCAGTAATTCTTATACACCACCGATACTAGGCGTGACAATAATCCATTGAAATGCTAGATACACTTCAACATGTAAAGGACTAGTGAACTATTACGGTTAATTATGGATGCTTTATAACGACATCCTAAATACGAATGTAACGAGTGTTACATAGTCATGTATTCAGATCAGAATAATTAGCAGAAACATTTACAATTTTGTCGAGGCAGTGGGATCCATATCACTTAGGAAATATTGAAATAAAGCGATATTCAATCACAGGATTCATACAGGATGTACACAGGACAGAGCAAAATAGTTCATAGCTTATATCTATACTATATAGACAATACTTGATTTGATTTCACATTGCTAACCATGTGTAATATCAGTCAGCAAATTGGGTGTCAAAAAATGACACAGATACACATATATAGTACAGATATACAGTATAGATATAATGAATAGGAACAAACCACCACATATACATATCTTGTACAGAAATACTGAATTGTGTTGATATGAAATGACAACTTTATGTCTGGTAAGGGACAAACCAGAGTCTTATATGAGTGTTTGTTCCAGTTACTTTAAACTGCAGTATTGTACAATAATCATTGATGTATAACTTAGTGGTATAACTGGAAAGTGTGGATTTCTTTTTTGAAAAAAGAGTAACTCAGAACATAGAAGTTATTTCCTGTTAGTGTTATTGTTTTTAATGACAAAGAACAATGTAGATAGACTATAGAACATTCGAGTAATTTCAATTTACTTTAAGCATTGTCATGAAATAGAGGCATATAACACTTATCGTGTGTGTTATGTAAGTGGTTCTCTTTTCTTGCTATTGATGTCATAAACATTGCTCAAGAAGTGCCTTTTTTTCTTTGATTATACTAGTTGAGGTAAATTGTATATTAAATGAATGTCAAACAAACAGTTGTTTGTTTTTATATTTGTTTTTCATTGTTGTTTATGGAACTGTTAGAGATTACATTAACAATTATTAATCCTGGTTTTCTGAGAGAGAAAAATTGATATACATATAGCCAAAGAAAAATGGATCTATGAAAGTCATTGAGTAGTAAAAGGAATTTACCTGTTAGAATTTACATAACAGATGAGAATAGCTCTCATGACCATTGCATAAACAATTCTGTATTTGTTAAATAGTAATTAAGCATATGTTGTACAACCCAGTCTACATAGTATGTTTCATGACCTGAGTTATATATGTTTTATATCGGAAAAATATGTTGTAGAATTTATTTGATGTAATTGATGTGGGTTTTATAGGTTTAAAGTATGTTATATGAACACTCTAAAACCATATATTTGCAGAGTATTTTCCATATTTTCCATGACTATACTCCTGGGATGTCATGACCAATCATAAACCAGATATTGGTATAGTATTTTCCATGACTATAGTCCTGGGATTTCAACCGTGTGTACAACATTTCTCATTGGACTGTTACAATATATCAAATGACCAAACCATCAAAGTCTCTCGCTCAAAATTTCGCTGGTTTGTTTATTTCCTTTACATGTTATAAGAAATGTAAAGAATTGACTTTCAATTGATGTTGGTGTAGGTTTTATAATAAAGGTTTAAAGTATGTTATATGATCACCTATATACCAGACCAGACACTCGATATTTCCGGTGGAACATTACTTTGTGTGTGTGTGTGTGTGTGTGTGTGTGTGTGTGTGTGTGTGTGTGTGTGTGTGTGTGTTACTTGTTATCAGTAACCACTGAAGTAAACGTGATCAGTCAACTAATTGCTATATGATTAAGTTTCTGGCATTATTGTCAAAATTAACTGTTGTTCTGACTAAAAACGGTCATTGTATACCAAAGCAAAGTCAATGTGTCACAGAAGGAAAAAAATACGAGACATAATTTATTTGAATGTCTTGAAAGGGTTTGAAAAACATCAAAGATAAGGTGTTAGTGGTTTTTTATTTTACATTTTAGTTGAGTATTGTAAGCAACTTGTTGTACAAGCAGTTCAACTTTTTAGTGTTGAGTTTTCTATCTATCCTGGTCAAATGACAAATACAAGGTTAAAATGTTTAATGTAGTATAACCTGTATAACGCTATCTACCAAGATGGTGAATATATTTTGTCATTTCTTATTATACTCAATTGGTTTGTACTATTACTGTCTAAGATTTAACTATAAATAAATTCTGACAGAGGAAATTCTATATCCGAGCAGACTACTGACATAAGTCTACTTTCTGGATTATGGCGATTTCGTTGATCTGCAGTGAGATATGTTGACCTAGTATGACCCTCACATAGCTCTTAACCCTTGACCCGTACTATACCAACCATGTGATAGTATTATCGTTGGTGATAAGATGCCAACGTTGTCAACATGACACCTGAAATCCCGCCTAAATAGCTCACCAGATTAGTTCACCAGTCTAAATGATACCATGCATGCTTAACTGTAAATGTAACAGAGTAGAGTTTGGTATTATGAATAAGAAGATTTGACATCACCTTATGAGTTGTCAGTGACTATCTATTCTACTCATCAACAACATTGCTGCTTATATCATGCATTCACTACTAAAACTGAACTTACAGGATTATTTAATATTTGTTTTTTACACAGTAAATTTCCTACTGCATAGCTCTAAAAACAAGACTTTTGATGGCCCAATGACTGCCCTTCCCATGGTCATAAAGTTTTGCTCATTTCGTTTAGTGAATATTGGATATGCAACAGTTTAATTTTATCTCAATTCATGCTTGTATGCATCATCAGAGCTAAGTAAACCACTGATAGTACATAATTTGGAATTGACTCAAATGTATATTGTTACATGTACTATTCAGAAAATATAAAGAAATTCCCTTAATTTTGAAACAAAGTGTGCATTTCACTGACATGCAAAGCCAGCATGAGGATATTTTGCCCATCACCAAAAAAAAAATTGAAATGCCAAAAATATGGGTAGGTAGGCCCGTTGAACAGCTTTTTTTTTGGCCTTAGTACAAATTGTATGAGAAGTTATACATAAATAATGTACATGTTAAACTGTAATATTTCTAATTCTACTACATGAGGGTATATTAGTATTGTTTTGGCGGGAGTTGTACTGTCACATTATTGTCAAATTCCTAATACCTTATAGTCTAGTCCCTATAGTAGAGTATCATTACCATTTACACCTCCACTCATGATTTAGGTTTTAGTTAGAAACCACGTTGGCATCCAGAATATATAACTTAAGTGTGTTCTAAGATAGGTGTAGTGTGTCTGTTTTTGTGTTTGTTTTTGTCTGTCTGTCTGTCTGTCTGTCTGTTTTCTTCGTGTATTTGTGTATGTATGTCATTCTCGCAAACCAGAGTATTCTACCACTACACTCTTGTGATAGGCTCGTTAAATAAGAACGCTGCGTAAAACAGGCCGTGGTTCGCGACGATGATGATGTGTGTGTGTGTGTGTGTGTGTGTGTCGCCCCTTATCACATACCTTTTATATTTTGGCGCCCAATTTCAATCGAGATACGATAATCGATAATCGTTACTGACCTTTTTATGATTGGTAAACATTGGTTAATTTCACAGGTGAAATCCAATATCGTGAGCTGTTGAAAATCCTGGGAAAAGCTTGTCAATAATCCAAGTACAGAACGTAGGGAAAGGCAATATATTTTCCTCAAATAATAAAGTTCATGCAGCAGGAAATTAGGTGAAGCTAATAATCCAATGAATGTGTACAGATCCGTAACTCGTACAGTGCGTATTTTTTCCGACTCGTACTACATGTACCTGGTCACAGTGTGAATGAATCCAAAACTGTGTGTACAGTTAAAGCTTTTAACCTCACAATTTTCCCGCTATTTATATACCAACTGATTGTATCAGTAAGGGGTCACTTCCGGTCGCACTCCAAATCTGAATAATATTTACCTACCTTTACTACTTAGTATAATTTAGTTTACTTTCCAGACATTACTGACAGTCTGTCAATGGTCAAGGTCAAACATATCAAGAATAGATTGTGGTATGTTAGATTGACCATGATGAGTGAAACAGGTTGTATTAATATATACTACTATTATACCATTCTATTTATCAACACTGTTTAACCTTAGTCGTAATTACAATTCTATAATTTCCACACAACAGCATTAATTTATGTGTAAAATATTAATTAACGTTAATCCTAGATCCTGGCACATAACACGGGGAAATGATATCAATTGTAGGTGTGTAAACCTATAGGAAGTGAACTTAATAAACCCATGTGAAAAATAATGAAATAAGTTCAACCAGTGTGAATTAGCTCAGACCCTAATAAAATAATGAGGCAAAACCATGCACTGTATACTTTGAATGGATCAATCATGATATGGGGAACCGTCTTACGTTGATAGGTTGTAATTTTCCCGCTATTTGTTTATCGGTGTACCATTCGTTTTATCAGTAGTACACGTCCGGTCAACGCTCAAATGAATGGTGACTTGTATGTACATACCTCTTCACATACCCAGTTGTATGATTAGATGATCTTACACTGTGATAATTAAGTATGCAATTATTGCCCTAACTCCTACCGTCGCTATACAATATTGAATATCAACGGAGATTGCATCCTCAGACAGAATAAACTGGATGAATCGGAGCAACAACAGAAGCTGCAATTGAGCTCCTTTAAACTACTTGACGATTTATTATCCAACCGGGTTTTCTTGTTAGTCTACCTGGCATGGCACTTCTCGTATTCATATTTGCGTTGTGTATCCAAAATCTACGAGATAAACGGTGAAATTCTATGATAACGTTAACCAAAGACTGTCTTGGTTTCAATATCTCAAGAAGCTCTCATCACCGATCCCAAAACATTTGCTTTTGGAAGCATGAAGGCTATTTTTTCTTTACATTTCAACCGACAGTTCGACTAAATCTAATTGTAATGCTATGTGATGCACTCACTGCCATACATGACTTACATTGAGAGATAATACTAATTATGTTTGAAGGTACACCTAGATTTATCACAGCTGTTAGTGACGATTTCAAAATGTAGAATAGACTAATTAGACTTCCAGGAGCAACGCCTTGGTTATGTGTGTAGAACGTCTCGGGGTATATAGTGAGAGAGTGACACCACTGAGATATATTGAAATGTTTAATAATGGGGGTTTAATGTTCAATTTCATTAACGTATTTTGCTAAGCCGTAACAATTATGGTGGTGGTGGGGTAGGTGGGTAGGAGAAGAGGTTAACGGTTTTCTTGTGTTTCTGTTTGTGGATACCAAAGCACAAATCCAAGTACGCTATGTAATGTCGTAACGATGGTTGGAAAGTAACAAATCGAGAGTGCTTGAAAATTCCCTTGGGTTTAGCAAAGCTCACAGTAAGAAAGTCAAATTCAGAATAGATTAATACGACTCACAACAGGAAGCCCTAGTTTGGTGTTCAGAACTTCTTTAGATAATGATAACAGACAAATTTGAGTGCCTGAGTGTTGCCTATCGGTGTGGTGGAGATACAATCTGCTTTGATAGAAGTGATGAAATGAATTGTCATGGTAAGTTTTAGACTTTGTTTAATGACTGCAGATAACAGGAATTGTTTCTCTAAGTATGTTTATCACCCATGTTCTTGCTAGGAGGATACAGTATTTGTTTGTCAAAATTAAATGTGTATATATATATATATATATATATATATATATATATATATATATATATATATATATATATATATAATGTATGTGTGTGCGTGCGTGCTTTCGTGTATGTATGTATGTATGTATGTATGTATGTATGTATGTATGTATGTATGTTGGTATGTATGTATGTATGTATGTATGTATGTGTGTGTGTGTGTGTGTGTACAAAGACGATGCCATGAGACTTGGTTTATCAAACCTACTTGGAAGCTGTGAAATGGTGATGACTGAACCAGATGAAGAAGCTGCAGCAATGACTACTACAATCACAATGGAACTGCAACAATCTCAACGGTTGCCAATGTTGATATCTGAAAAACCAGAGATTCTCATCTTAGATGACGATCAATTATCTTCTATTCGTGTCAAAGATAGCGATGGTTATAAATACAATACAAATGGTGTGTATGTAATCATTACTGAATAAAAGTCGAATGCACGAAGTTTTACAACAATAAAAACGATACCAACAGGCTTTATAGGATTTGTTTGCTCTGTTATGGTTGATGCCTGTGCAAAATTATATTTAATTTTAAGCTTACAATCGTAAGATATAGCCTAATTACCAAAGCTCGATAATTATGCAAATTGTTCATTAAAACTACAAGTTATACACCAACAAACATTACAACACATATGCGCTGTTATGTTTAATGTATGTACCAAATAAATTAAATTGAATTTGAAGTGTGCAATCTTAACAAATAGCTTAGTTACTGAAAACGATTACTTATGCACAACAAAAAATAACAAACAAATGATGATAACAAATTGTAAATAGTCGTTTATTATGGGATGTGCATACACCTTATCACTATTTATCTTATCAGATCTACTCAACCTTATGGAGGATAAAGCTGTCGACCTACCTTTGAAACATACTAACGAGAAGCGCGCCCTCAATGTTAAGACTACAGTCGCAGAATGAATATCTCTGTGTTCAGCTACGTATGGGGAGAACACAGTGAGACTGAGAAGATGTTGAAAAAAAAAACGACTTTTATTTCAAAAAGAAAAAGGGTGACCCTGTTAGGTCCAGCCTAATCTTCCCAGGGGCCCTAAAGCAAATGTACACAATGCAACAACAAAAACAAAACAAGGTAACACACATAAAAATTGAAAAACATTAAAAAGTTGAAGTGTAACAGATGGTACATGACATACTTCAGAATGAAATGGAAGCCATGAAATCAGTTGTAACCCAACAAGATACATCAGACGACAGAATCGCTGAATACTAATCAAGGATAAAACATGAAAATGGATCACTACGTCACCAGATAATTGACTTTTAAAACAAATGTCACCAGGATCTGAGTGAAAGTGATGACCAGTAAACGAACGGATTCAATGATAGAAGGTCACTTCTTTCGTAATTTCATATTATTATTAATTATAGTATATTTACATATAGTATAACCGTTATAACGAATGTAATCACATCAAAATGTAAAGTTTTATGTGGATTCCTGGAAATAAATAATAACATCAAGTCGATGAAGTTTATTACCAAGTTATTAAACCAATTTCTCTCTTGGGCCAAAACAATAATTGTTTGATTCCGGTAGCCCGACCCAGCCTACTTTTTTACCGCCATACTAAACTTTTGTTCAGGTAATTCGAAAAAAATATATAAAAAAATCGAAAACAAATTTAAATGCAAAGTCGCTCGAGTCGTTCGTGTGTCATATTGCATCGGAAGAACATCCGAGGTGTAGCAGCTAGACTAGACCATTGGGCGATAAAGCCTGGGTTTATTTAGTTATTTAGTTATTCTAGCCGATAAAGCCTGGGTTTATAAAACGTTAGATCAGGTTGATAAGGTTAGGGAAATATTGCAAGAAATAAATCAGCTAGGGAGTGGGACACTTACGGGACACTTACAGAGAAACAGAAAGCGTTCGTCTACGGTCACACTAGTACAATATATTGTAACTTCGGTCTCGCGATCGCGTGACAAGATAGAGAAGTAAACCCTACGACCATTGGGGGCGCTATTCAATCGGTACACTCCAGAGCGCAGCAAACGTCCGATCCTGTATCATCTATTTCTATTCCAGCGCGGATCGAGTTAAATATATGTCTTTGTCTGTGTATTATAATTAGATATTAATTAGCGATTCAAGATACTGAAATAATTATTTATAAACAAAAACTTGACGGACTTGTTGACGTTGTCTATATTCACGTTATTCAATATTGTTATAGACACCAGAATTGTTGCCTCACGCCCTTTGTTAAACTAGCAATAGTATATGTGGAATGAATTTAGCTATAGCTGAGACTCTTAACACTACATTAAGTTGAAATTATTAGCCGAAAAAAGGAGTATAAACTCAATTCACTGGGCTTTTAACTTTAAATTTGTCGTCTTGGATTCGGCCGTTAGGAATGTACCAAGGTATAGGCTTTAACAGTCATATTGTCTGAAGTCACTTACAGATTAAGAGACTGGGCTAGTCAGATCTGGAACGAAGACATCTTATCATTTCCTAGGCTTCTTTCCAACCACACTTTGAAATGAATGCCCGAACCCGAAAAAAATAACATATAATATTATTTAATTTGATTATTCATTTATTAGTTGTCAAAGGACACATTAGTTTACAGCCAACAACTAAAAATAATTTACACAAAAGCCCTGAAAAGTTCGAGTAACAATATATACAGGCTACACAAATACAACTTAGCATCGACTTAACAATGTGACAGCTGACGGGATATTTAAAGCTTGGTTAAAATATTTAAATTTATGAACAGCACTGTTAAGATTTCGTTGCTCATCGTATCCTTTGTAAATTGAGAGGGGATCCGCGATGCCAAGAAAACATACCTGCTGACAAAAGATTTTGTAAATACTATATCACACATGATTTGTACTGTATTGAGGATGAGTATTATTGCTTAGCAATTTCTCCGCATTATAAGAACCTTCAAAATGAATTGTTGCCAAGGTGGTTTGTTTAAACCCTTCCTATGATAATTTAAATTAATGTTTGATTTCTGATAATGTAACCTATTTAAATTAGTTAGCTTCATTCATTTATTTTGCAATGAAAAATAGTGAGGAATCTCCCTCTGTGTACTGAAGTGTTTGTAACATTGTGTTTTGCTCTTTGGGCCTGTGACCTTATTGTTGTATGTAAGGTTATTAATGTTATACTTCATTTCTAAGATGGAGTACGGCGAGGGAAATGTTAAAAGACGCGCATTCTTGATTTGTCTATGCAAGAGACAAAACTATTGTGAGGATATATCTGTAAATGTCCAAGGTAACATTTTCAAAAACTATATGATCAACATATAATATTCAGCAAAGAACTTTAACTAGCGACATATTTGGTGACATTTATATTTCAATCATGTGTCATAAATAACTTTTGTTGATCGTGAACCTGCATGACACATTTCATGATAACCTTTCCAAACTGGAACATGAGTACCAAAAATTACGTTCAATGTTTGGATTAGACGCAATCAAAGTTAGTAGCCACTAGCGCTATAAGCTAAACTGAACAGTCATTTTGAATAGAAATACCAGTAAGAGAATGAAAAGAAAAGACGAAGCTCTCGTTACGATGAAATGCAGAGATGGCGTTGACCATTTACGTGAGGATAAAGACGAGATGAAGAGAGTCAGAGATATGTAAAATCATGAAAATGAAACCCATATAGTGAACTGATTGAAGACAAAGGAAAATTGAACAAGTAAAAGAATATGATACAGAATGAGACAACACTTACAGCAGAATTTCATCAGCGATTAAAGACCTGGGTTACAACAGCTATCAGATGTCATGGAAGACAATCATTATGATATTTATGATGGCAGGCATATATTAAGTTGGATGTTGGAAGCCTTCCTATTAATGCCTTGAAAAGCACACTGTTGGTGAAAGCCCAATTGATTGCTGCTAGCCGGGATGCTGAACCAATGAAGACCGGAGCTCAAAATTGTTTCCACCATGGTACATCAAAGTTCCATAAATACTATCAAGGCTACTTGACAAGGCAGCAAGTGACTTGCATGAACTGGGTAGTACAACTGTAGATGTAATGCAAACATTCGAAGATGTTATAGATGATATCGTCTAAACAGTGCGCATTAATATAGAAGATAAAGAAAATACAGTAGCCGAATTGATCACGTCCACAAATAGTACCATTGTCAGACCAAGGACCAACCATCTGGAATTTTTTATAAATATATGTCGAACGTTTGAGAGAATTTATTACCAATTGTGCCAGTTGAATGGAAGAATCTTCCTGTTAGTAACAAAGTTCAACCCACCAAAATGTTTAACTTCTTCTGTCAAGTTCACATACTTCCAAACTTTGCTACTGAATCTAACACAGTTCTCAAAATATTTGAAGGTGTTACTGTTGACAACTATAAACCAACACATGCAATGGAGACTAGTGAGTGTAGTGCAGCGTGGCTCGTGCGTACAGCAGTGAAGGCTTTCCACCCAAGGGGATTTGAAGAGGCAGGAGTTTCATCTCATTTCCGGGTTTAATTTCATTCTAAAAAATAGAACAGCTGGATACCAAACCATACAAGGGTAAGATATTCAAGTTTTCTGCTGAGGTGGCCAAATCCGAACAGGCTGTTGTCAGCAGTATCAGAAGACCTAAAAAAGATGAAAGTGTGCCAAGCTGAACTCTGTGCTTTTGGCATTATTGACAAGGTTGTCACGGAACCATACTGGCATATTGTTGACAGTGTTGGACGCATACTTGCCTCCTTCAGATGAGGTTGTGCATTGTAAGATGATCCCAAGATGTTAGTCCACTTCTGGAAGAAGACACTCTGTTCTCCATCCGAGTGTGTGCTATCCATACTGATGATGTAATGTATGACAAATTGATGGAAGATAGTGGCGATTCTGAGCTCGACATCATGACTATCCAAGCATTGGAGATGTTGATGCATGCATTGCTTATCATCCTTGAGAGAGAGTGTACAAATCAATTGCCTATCGGAAGATATTATCAACTTGCAAAAGAGGATGCACAGATCGTCTCTGATGTACCAACGAAAATGTTGCAGGGGAGAGGGACTTTGCCATACTCGATCTGCTTGTGAGGATTAAGCCAGCTGTAACTGCATTATTTTATGAGAATCTAGTGATGTGGGTAAACAATAAGACTGGAGTATGACCTGACACAATGGACATTCAATGACAAGAAAAATCCTGAATGATGCACTGGAGAATACATCTATGTGTATACACAGAAATGTGTTTAACGGATGGAAGAACTAAAGTCAAAAAAGCTAGAGACATTAAGAAAAAAAGATGGAGAGAAACAGTTTGCCAAGAAAGTAGAGCTTAAAAATAAAATAGACTCCATATGGACATCTTTTGAAGACCATCATGTTTGCCTGTTTGGCAAAGATAAGCACTCGGCGATTGTGCTGCAGTTGAACATTCACAAATCAGTTCTGAAATCAAAGGGTGAGAGGGAAGTTTTCCAACAATCATGCAAAGGTGTCAAGTATACACTCCAACAATTAATATGTAATTTATGTAATCTGCAGAGTTAGTTATACAGCTGAACCCAGCACTAAGGAATGTCAGGAAGGGTGACAATACATCAGCATGTCCAGTAAAACCAGTACAAACAGAACAAAAAACGTTTCCAGGGAGAAAAATTTAAACTTCATGCAAAAATTGAAGAGGCAAGAAGGAAAATGACGATAAAGAGACAACAAAACACTTCCTTAAAAAACGATAAGTATTCTGTGAAATCTGGATATTTGAGTTGAAGGAACAATGTATTTCTAATGTGAATTGTTTTGAACTGAAGTTACTCTTTGCCAATCTAACAAATATGAATGGTTATTAATAACACTTTACACATTACCTATAAAATACCCTGAGTTTCCAAATACGCTATTATTTGAGGTTTCATTTACCTTTCACTACATATTAACATACATATTCTGTGAACATTTGGATATGAACTTTTATCACCATGTAATTATATTTAGTCTTTTCTCTGTGGGATGAGAAAGGGTCAATGGTTGAGGGCGCTCAGTAGAATAAACTCATAAATAATTAATAAGGTAGTCATAGTATAGATGGTATAGTGAAGTTGGTTTATTAAACAACAAAAGGACAAATCAATATTGATTGACAAAAACACCATCAGATTTTCAAATCATCACTTTATTAAATTACATGGCAAATTGTATGGAAATGATAGTTTTAAAGAGCAAAAAACAAAACAAGTAAAGAAACAAAAAAACAACTTTTTTTGTACACAAAGAGAGTAAACAATCAACAAAAACCACTATTCGTTAACAAATATGGCCAATTTCAAGCCCCTATGGTGTGAGTGGCCAACCTACCAGATAAGAATACAACAACAAAACACAATTATAAACATAGTTAACATACATTTTATTACCAAGGAAAATGATTCAGTATATGTATGTCTATCATTTATTATATATTTATTTACAATACAGTTGAGTTGTGAACACCAACGAAACTTGTATATTCTGGATGAAATACTGCAGATACAAAGTGAAAACGATGTGCATTTCTACAGGACTAGACTATTGTGCAATGTGGCATTTTCTAGTCAACAGCCTCATCTACAAGAAAAAGCTAGAGGATGTGACAAACTTTTTGAGTAAGGCTATAGGACGCATTGTGCTGGCCAGGTCACTGAAGTGCAATATCACATGTCAGACAATTGAACTATCCATTCATCTACCTCAAGGCTACTGTACATAAGAGAGGAAGGGTTCGATATACAGTACACATATTTCTATTGAACGGTCCATGCTGCAGATTCATTCAACTACGTGTTCCTGTCCCGCTGGCCTATCTAGATCTGTCATTTGATGTCATGTTGCAGCATGTCTATATGCCTCACCACAGAACAGTAATAGCACAAATGTAAGCACACCCTCCTGTACATCACTACTTCAGACGAGACATATATCACAGTAACCAACAGGAGAAAGGTGAATATATCAATTAAATGTACAATCAGTGAGGCCCAGTTTATAAAACATGACTCAAGAAAACCCAATAAAAAGAACATAGACAGATCGTTCCACGGCCAATAAAACTACAGTTACTAAAAAACAATTGTGTTAAAGTGTTGGCACTACAGTGTAAGCTTGAAAAAATAGAGAAAAAGGAGTTTTCTTCACATATACTCACTGCCAAATACAAAATCTACGACTGCCTTCGCTCATGACTATGACTAATTGACCCATCCACAAACATCAACATCATCAAATATACCATCGGAAATGACGGTAAATCCACAAACAAGAGCACACTAAGGACAATCAGCAAACTACAACTGCTATCAACATCCTATGCAAACACATCACAGAACTCCTTCGAACAGCAATTGAGGTTAATACTTGTATATCACACATACCAGAAGACAAACCATGTTCAACCTCAGTTTATCAGACACCATCAAATCAAAAGGTGTCTCAGACAGAGTACTAGAGCTGATCAACAGGCACCAACATCCCTACCACAGCAATCAACAAGTCCCCAGTCTAGAAACTCACTATCTACATCCACGGCATGCCAACTATAACTGAGTAATAGTATACAGAATATACATAATTTAAATAATATATCACAGCCTGTACCACCAAACAAAAACACTGTTGCAAGATAAATCGTTTAGAGAGCAATGCGTTGTCTACGAAAAATGGCAATGTCCTTCTATGAAAGAGGTTCATCACATTGAACAACCATGAGACAGTCTGTCAATGACAATTAGTTTATACACATGTACAGGTATGGCAGGATAACTGCATCATATATTGGTAACATTGTCAATATGAAAAAACAACACCTCCAGACAATATAATCAAGAAAATAATGGACTACAATACACGAAAAGGTACACCAAGGGCATGTTAGCATGGCATTCAGTTTGAACCAATAGCATCTGATGCATAAGTGGAATATATGAAGAACTTGAGAACGCCATCCGATTATTTCTCTCACAGAAACTGGACATAATGCCAAAGAATGCTTGGCTGGCAGCTAATATGGACCGCGTTGTTACAGATCAACCAAATGAGGTAAATGGCAAAATAAAATATCCCAATGCAAATGTAACCATGACCCATTTGGCAACTGAAAGAGGTACATCTTAGACACGAAAAACAGGAAATCTAATATTATACCGACCCCGTGCTTACTATTACCAGGTGCTTTGCCAGATGCATGGCTGTAACCAAGCGTAAGTGGTGTGATTTTATCATGTGCACTGATAGACATATAGATGAACTGATTTGGTTTGATGAAGAAGAGTGGAGCAATACAGTATTTCCTGAACTCACGGCATTCTACATCGATAATGTTGAACCAGAACTATTGACAATACGAGTTGGGAAAGGCAATCCACTCATCCTGATCTGTACCACTATAATCGTTCAGCATAAACAGACACTAAACACGTTCTTTAATAGAACAAAAATAAGTGGCTCAAAGTCAAACTACTGTTAAATTGTATTATCGAATTTGCAAGGAAAATATTAGCAACTGAAAAGTATATTATATTTCTACTCATTTCTGCTGTGTGTAATAATATTTACATCTCAATATATATAATAATGAAAGCCAGTTTCAAGACAAAAATACGGTAATTTCTGTTATGGATTTTTAAAAATACATTGCAATATTGAACAAGACACTAACAAATCCGATACATAAAGTTTGGTTTGACGTGGCATTCCACTTTGGCCGCCGGATTGAGAGAACCTAACCAAGGACTCATTTACAGTGTACATGTAAATCTGACGAACTTGGTAAAAATATTGTTGAATATGCTACCGTGATATCCAGGCCAAAAACTACATTTCTTGAAGACGATTCCGTTTTGTATTGTAAAATGCTCCGTGGCGCTAATAAGCTAGGGTCAATGATGCAGGACATTTCGAAGACAGCTGAGCTACATCGCGTGTTTACATCATGAATCATTGCCTTATTAGAGGAACGGTATGCGCACAGTTCTCGACTTGGCTGGCGTGGAAACATACATACATCTTCTGCCATAAAAATAGAGCAAGTGTAATATCTTACACCAACAGACTTACCACTCGTCAAAGTAGGAACTTGTCTGGAATCCTGTCTCACAGTATTGGTTATGAGATAGGTAGGGAAATCCCCATACCCAAACCCGAGAAGTGAACTGACCTAAAGTTATACTCAACCTGCCCCACGCGCCATGTCATGTCGTCCAACTCAAGCGAGTCAAGCACCAAAGCATGCTGCCTACTTTTACATGCTGAGTCAAACGTCCGGTCTATTGCAGGACTATACTTTTAATGGACCAATCAACGTACAGATTGTCCATAAAAACGAGTCGTAGATACATAGAAATCCAATCGCTGATGGCAGGACCACTTCGCTGTCAAACTCATCATGCATCATTGAGTTGGATGTGCTTTCGTCATCTTTTAAGGTCGTTTATTGTTATGTAAATATGTAGTTTGTGATTGGCTATTAATTGCCACACAGACACCGCGTACCGACTGCTAGCTATAGCTGTACATTAAATTGTCACGGTTAGGTAACAAATATCCGTGCCGTAAGAATTGGTGAGTTGTTTTTGTTGAAACTCACTGTAGTCATATGTGAATTTATAGTTTATTGTGGGCTCCGGTGACCTCAATTCTAACCACAAGTTGGTTTATGCTGCTCACATTGCACTCCTGAGAAAAGAGCTAAATTGGCGAATCACTAAACCTAACAAATGCACGCGAGATATGAGTTATGGAACTTATGATTATGAAACCATTTCGCGACGAGAAACAACAGATAACAACCTAAGAATAGTTGTATTTGTTGTTGCAATTTTTTTAAGTATTTATCGGTGTACATGTCATAAAGCTGAACTTGCAGGCAGGAGTGCGTTCGATTATCCTCCTCGAGGCGCCCTCGGGCGACCCGGGGTAACATCGATTCCGTTCGATTATCATATGACGTCACGTTCGGGGTACCTCGGGGATATTTTTCCTGCCCCCCCCCCCCCCCTGCTGCTCGCTGATGAGAAGGGGACAAAATGGCCGACGACAAAACCGTAAACATCACTGGCCGAAGGATTACGTATGTCGCTCCTTCGTCTGAACTTGAAGTGGTGATGAAAAGTAAGTTATTATCGAATGCTACGGTTTCTGAAAATTTTATTTTATATTATCTGAAATAAAGCAGAAAAATCCACTTATTTTTCACAACGAGACGTCACAATGTACGTGTGGAGATCTGCAATTATGACAAAATTATGTACTTCATAATTCTGGTGATTTTTTTAAATATTGTTACATCCAAGACGTATCACAGACACTACCGTTAATTACCGAGGGAACAGTTTACAAAATTATACAAATTTATAAATGTACGTCATCTTGTCGTCTGCTATACACTGCTACACAGGAAGCCCAGAGGGAGCCCAGAAACCGGGGGGGGGGGGGGTACATATGCACCTTTGTGACCAAACATTACGACCAAAAATTCCAAAATTGGGGGTCAAAAGTCTCCATTTTGGCCAGAAACACGGGTTATAAGTCTTCAACTTTATCGCATATTATAATAAAACACTCCAGAGAGCATGTTGTGTGATAGAGCAAATATATAGAAACTTGAAACTGGACTGTTCAACTAATAGTAACATCTTGTGGTATCGTTTAATGTCAATATTGTGCAATTTATGGTTGCTGAAATATTTTTTCCCGTCTCATGAATCTCAAAGCCTTCAAATCAAAACATTTCCCACAACACCACTCAAACATCATTGAATTACTGTGAGCTGATATAATCAAATAATGTTCTGTTGGTGTAGTACCAGAATGACATAGTTATTTCAATGTATTTTTTACTTGAAGTATGCATTTTTGTAGTTGTGTATGGTACTGGTAGTATTCTGCATGTTTTGTTTCAGACTGTAATAATAATGCTAATTTATTCCTTGACTTCAACCATATTGGGAAGTTTACAATATTTGTGCACCAGATCATGTACACCAAAATATTCAATATCTCTCAGTTAATGGTTTACATCACCAACATTTCATGACCATAGCTAGCACAACGAAGCACTGAATTGGAGAACAGTACAAGGGAAGTATACAACACAACAGCAGAGCACAATGAAGGAGCATCAGAGTACAACATTTCCCTCTGAAGAAAGATTCGATTGGTCAGAAGACCAAATACGTTGTCTCATTGATCTTTATAAGAAAAATTGTACAGATCTTGATTGTGCCAAAAAGAAAAACCAGTATGGACAAAAATATCAAATGAAATTAATATTATATTATATCATGCTACTATGTGCCATTCTGATTGGATAATAACTGTGGTAAAATCCCATTTTACCAAGGCTGGCAGTGGTAAAATGGTCCCCTAAACTAGCATATGAATAGTACACACAAACTGAATGTGGAAACCAAAGGGGGGGGGGCGTTTGACTATTAGGAAAATATGGAGTTTAAAACAAATAAATAAATAAAATATAGCATATGAATAGACTGTATAACGTCGCGTCTCTGATTTACTGTCTCGAGCTTTCTCCGATTCAACGCCGAGACATCTATTTTTAGCAGTGTACAAGATTGTATTGTTCATATGTAAATATCCAAACAAAATTGTTACTTTCTTTGACCTCTTGCACCGTTTTCGTTGTTGCTAGTTTTCAACGCGTTTTCGTTATATGAATTAAATAAAGTAATTTATCAATGCAATGCAATGCAGTGTATGGTTTGTGTTCATGCAGTGTGTGGGTGTGTGTGTGGGCGACATGAACGTATCCACTCATCAAAATATACTCGTTCCCGACGATCTATTACCGACGATCGTTTTCTGTACGTACGTGCGAATTCGCCTTTTCAGGCATATAAATAACCACAGAATTACATTTAGAAGAAATAGACACATATTTTGATATAATATAATAGCAATAACCCCCGCCGAAGGCGGGTATACGACTCGAATTTGGTACAATTCGCTCCATATAGCACTCGCCATTCGGCTCGTGCTATATGTCGCGAATTGTACCAAAATCTCGTGTATACCCGCCTTCGGCGGGGGTTATTGCTAAATACACTTTCGATAAACACAACTCATGAGAAATGTAAGTGCATGCTCTGTAAAAGCTTAAAATGATAAAGGCTGCGACCTTGTCAAAGAGGAAAAGTGTTTGCGTTTTCCTTCATTTATCAGAAATATGTGTTATTGATGTCAAAATATGGTTCATGTTGGCTACATCACTGACATGAATTGTTATTTGTAACAACTTTGTGCTTGTACTTTTCTTGATAAACTGACATATTTTGTGCTGTTCTCATAACTGAACCATTCAGATTCAGTGTATGTTCAACCATGAAGTCTCAGACTTGTAATTCACTCAATTGTCCATTACTTGAGGTAGTGCCAGTTCTTTTGCTTTTGAAAATGGCATTGATCTTTGACCATTTTGATTTACACTTCCTGTCTCTCAACACTAATATGGAAGGAATTACAAGTCTGGTGCCATTATTGTTAATAAAATGCAATGGATAGTGATATATATTTCCTTGATAATACTTTATTACAATGCACAAGAAAGTGGACAATAAATGTCACAATATTTTAAATTTTACATTTACTCTAAGGATATAGGTTATTCTACAGAAGCATATTGTGTTTAATTTTTTTTCCATACTGGCAAATTTTTTTTAAATAAATGCTGAAAACAGAGAACTACTAAGGCCTAATTTTTAAAAAAAATGTATGGTTCCAATTACGCTCAATTGTAGAATGGGGGGGGGGGGTAGGTAGATTTTTGTTATTGTACTTTGTCTTTTTAAGTTGTTGTCAGTTTCCGCATGCACTATTTCTCAGGAGATTTCATAATTTTTACAATTTTATTATTTTTTTCTTGAATAATTGAAAAAGACATTAGGTTCAGAAGTGAAAAGCTAGATGGGGTCGGGTAACCAGAACCAAACAATTATTTTTTCAAGGCCTAACAACTAAATTTAGAAATATGACTTCATGAAATTTTCTGAAAATTTGAAGGTTACTAAAAAAATACAAGTGTTGAAATATATAACTCTTACATATTTTAAAATTCAACTTTGCTAGTTACTGCATGTTATGTCAGGACTTGCCCAAGTCTACAAGCTAGCTTGTTCCTTAATTAATAAAGACTATTTCACCGAATACATTGTGATTTTTTTTAAGTTTGAGTGAGATGAACATGTCTTTTGTATTTATTGTGACACTATTGTTAAAGCCAAGGAAGTAAATGGCTTGTACACTACATCAGTACCTGAATTAGTTACCTTCATCTAGAAAATCAACCAACAAGTAGTCAGTGTGCTTTCTACTGCTGCTGGTTTAGGAGCATCATTAATTCCTGTCTGCGCTGGATGCCAATTTCATCATTATTATGTCATTGTTGACATCATCCTCATGAAACTCTTCAAGAAGTTCTTCATCGTTCATGATGCAGATATTATGCATGACACAAGCACTAACTGTACCTTTCACAATAAGTTCTACATCATCAGCAAAGAAATCACGGAGTTTTCTAAATCTTCCCTTCAGTTGGCCAAATGCTCTTTCGATGACTTGTCTGGCCCTACTAAGTTCAATGTTGTACATTCTTTGCTCCATAGTTAAGTTACCATAGTTCTTGAAGGGTGTCATGAGGAATGATGTCAAAGGATAAGCGCTATCCCCAACAAGATGAGTGTCGGGTGGGAAATTCTCATTATGTGCCCTGTAAAGTGGAGAGTTCCTCCAAACCCGCGCATCATGGCAACTCCCAGGCCATCCAGCATACACATCTGTAAAAAGCTGTCGTCGACTGGTGTATTACAAACACCCTGTAAAATTATAGAATGAATTTTTTTGCTGTAAACTTGTGTATGAATCTTGATGGCTGAGAGGTGCCTTGATGCGCACATGCATCCCATCCACAGCCCCCAGCACAGATGGCAAGTATGATATGTGACTAAATACATCAATAGTAGACTGTACATCCACACCATACAATATACCGTGGCACCAAATTTTCAAAGATGATGTTCAGTATACGTGACCAGCACAAATGAACTGCAGATCGGGAGACTCCAAAGCGATCCGAAATTGACCTAAAGGTTTCATTATTTCCTGCAGAAAAATTAAACCTTTTATAAAACAAAGTTTCCTTTTGAATACATTCTATTGTCCTACAAAGTGGTCAAAACAATTTCCAAACCTTGCACAGGAAACCAGCAATATCTATTTGAGCTTAGCGTTAGTTCTCTAAAGTGCAAACACCATGAAAATATTGGAAATTAGTAAGACAATGTCAAGAATTTTCATTTTCAAAATTGTATTTTTGAATAAATGGGTAAAAATGAAAGCAAAGGAAGAAAGAAAAAGAGACAGTTTGACAAAATCTTGGTATTACACCAGACAAATAACTGTACATTTAATAATATTCAAGATTGAAAGAAGTTTCTCGTTTATTTGTTTTCAATCCTTTGAATTCAAAATTGTTTTACTGTGTGCTTTGTGATTCTCAACAATGTTAGTTTCATTTGTCATAAATCTTACCTAAGTACCACAGAAATATCAGCAATTGTTTCTCAGCTGTTAGAGGGCGCTTTCCTCTTGCGCCAAGAGCTCCGGGCTGGGTCAGGTCATCAAACTCCATCAAAATCTGTAATTTAAATGAGTGCATGCTTTCGTTAAATCAAAACGAAAATTGAGCTGCCGCTTTAGTAATTTAATAAAGGTACGATAAAAAGGGGACAAAACACTAATGATTTGTAGCCTGGGTTGAGCAATTAAAATAATAATTAAAGGAAGAAAAAAAACAGAGAAAAGAATTACTCATCAGCTTGACAAACCCATTTTTGCAACTTCAATGTTTGTGTGTAAAACTGCGTAAGAAATAATATAGCTTCCAAACAAAAGAATGCCACCAATAGCTAACTATGTTGTCATCTGAGAAAAGTTTCAGAGAAATTAAAAGTACAGTAGCCTGTAGGGTTATTGAAATAGGAAAACACTTCGACCTGTCATCCTATGAGTGTTTAATAATTTAACAACATTTTTTACAGCTTTGAAAAACCGCCCATTCTAAATTATCATTTGAATTTAAAAGTCTTACAAATGGGAAATTCCAAATTCAGTATCAAATTATGACTCCGCGGAAGATGCAAAATTTGAAAATTAAAAAAAAAGGAACTATAAAAAAAATCTAAATTAATGTCAAAAAAAGATGTGTTCAGGAGATACTTTCTTTGTATAGTAAAAAAGGGATTAAAATAAAGAACAAATGAACTAAAGAAAGTAAGAAAAGATACAATAAATGCCAAACTTATTTTATAATATTTTCTCATTATCATGTCGGTAACTTTAAAATAATTTTAGGTTTTTAATTAAAACAAATTTATATGATTGCTTTAATTTCTCATTGAAAATGATCATAATTATACATTTGGGAAAATGCTAGTATAATTTTATACGTAACTGACGTTTAGGATTATTTCAAAGCTTGATCTTTGCAGTCGAAAGTGGCTTCTTAAATCATCCATTTCATACAGTGGCACAACTTCCTCTGCATAGCCCTGGATTCTGGGAATATTTTCTCAACGCAAACCCAAAACTGCCGTTCCACAGCGAATAGAATTGCCGACGCAGTGATATAAAGTCGTGGACATTACATTCTGCGTTGTTTGCATAAACACGGGCACAAATATGCGCAATGTTTGTCGAATTTGTGCATTTCTTTCGTCCGTGTTGTTATCGTCCGCCATATTGTCGTCTGCAAATATCGCGTTCGATTTTACCGCTTCCCCGAGGAGCCCCACTATGCCCCGAGCTTGACCAATGACGTCATTCGAGGCGCCCCGGGTAAGATAATCGAACGCACCCCTGGTGAAACAATGTGAAATTACATCCCCGGTCATTAGTGTTCGAATTATTCCCTTACTCTCCTCCCTCGCCCTGTAGGGGCAGTTGTTCGAAAATCATTGCCCTTCCTCAGCCCTGTGACATCATAGTGCATGTGGCCAAATGCTTTCACAGCAGACGACATGGCTTCCTCAGTTATCAGATGGAATAGAGAGGGGAGTAAAATCTTGAGACACCTAAATATATACTAAGACTGGGAATTATATGCGAAAAACCATTTCGTTACTAAAGTTCAGCAGCCTCTGGCTCTCCTAATCATTGTGTTAGGGCATAATTTCCCAAAATGGCGACAATAATCGAGGTGATGTCTTTTGCAGGTGAGTGATTATTTTTTCCGAAAATAGCATTGAGGAGAAAGCATCTGCTCATAACAGTATATTGTATCTAACCATAGAATGAGAAAAATACACCTAAACTTAGCAAATTACAACATAACACAGAAAGGCAAGGTCCTAACCAGATCTACAGTAGAGGATATGGCTTCTGATCATTACTGGTCATCTGTATAAATTACAACAGAATTCACTGTATAGATGACAAAGCGGACTACAGACCAGGTACACCAGTTGGGATTCAACCAACAGAGGTCAATACACAAAAAACTTTCAAAGTGTGACTGGTCAAATTGTCTGTTGAATATCATACCAGGTTCACATTGAATAATTAAGAAGGAAGCCAAGAAAATATAGGGAACAACAGTATTATTGAAAGTGACTGAAGATAACAGTGCAGTGTTGTCTTTGTCAGACCAAACGATTTTGTTGGAAGTTCCGGTTCATTTTGGGATAGTGAAGTAAAATGATGAGACTGAGACATAAACAGCCTGGTTTAGATGAATTAGTCCAAGAGTCTAATACATTAATTGTGTATTCAAAATGTTTCAGAAGTGCAATGTTGAAAGACCATCTAATCTACTTTATTAATATATATATGTGAAGAACAGGATATTATCAATTTGACAGAAACAATAGACTGTATTCATAGGAAAAACATTGACCATCGCTTACAACATTTCAGAGAATAATTGAAAGGAATTCTGTGATGCCAGAAATTAATGAATGTATTTCTGAAAGTGAAAAGGAAACTTCTGGAACAATTCTCTAGCAAAGTTAAAGATTTACAAGATAAATTAAATCTCATATTACATTCACTTCTTGGGTATAGCCAAAGGAAACCTGCTATGATATCAATGTTTACAAATAAAGAACAAGTATCAAAAACTTGAGGAAATGAGGAAATTCATAGCTTGAAACTCTCCCCCCCCCCCCCCCCCCCGAGACTTGTATTGCTGGAGATAAGTGATACTTGGGCTTGGTGTTGGTGTCAGGAATTTGGAAGTTCGACTAAGAGCAGCAGAGATATTCAGAATTCATAATCTTGACAGGTACACAGGGAACCTCGAACATCCCTGTAACAGCCACACACCATATGCATGGACAGGGTTGTGCATACATCTGTACCGGCAAAGTGGAGCCACATGGGCTGTTCCAGCTATGTGAAAATATCTGAGTAGCAGCTCTGACCAGCACATAGCTGTAACATGTGACAGCTATGCGACAGCTGTGCAACTGGTATGCCAAACATCCATGTAGCATGGGTGTCAGAAATAGCAATGTTGCATGGATTTTATAACAACCCAAGTACAAGAGCTTTTTCCCACACCCACGTGCCAGCTATGTGAGCAATACTGTAACATGGATATTTCCAACAACCATGTATCAGCTGTGTGGGCAATACTATTACAGGGGTATTTCCCACAACCATGTGCCAGCTATGACGGTGAGCATAGCTGTAACATATATATTTCCCACAGCTAGTTGTGCACAAACTGTTTGTGCAATATGCTGTAACATGGCTTTTCTCAGCAGTCCAGTTGCACAGATATTCGCCACAACCATGTGTGTGTATATAAGACTTTAAATCAGTTCATATAATTTGCTTGAGAACAAACCTCAAGTAACAAGTCACAACTTAGTTGATCGAAAAGTTTACATCGAGACCCTCGTAAACGATGGGGGAGAGCTACAAGTTCATGGTGTTGACATTCAAAATGCAAACCCAGGGAATTATTGACACTATCGTCACTTCCGCTATACGAAGTCAAATTTACCCACCTTTACCCTAGGTGAGACCCACCTAACTACCATCTCTGTCCCGGGGTAGTACGAGACGCAGTACCACTTTTGACTGTCTACAACCCCCAGGTGAGAGATCACAGGGGGTATTACATGAAGTCATAGGTGGTACTTCGTCTCATACTACCCACATTTACACATCCTCTGCCCATGATTTACCCCAGTGGAATGATATGGTCAAATATGACTTTTCGTATAGTGTACAAATTCCATTCACTCCCTCCCTCGACAGCTACTATGATCAGATAACGTCAGGATCTAGGACGCGGAACCTGTTGTTTAAAATCACAATTTGCTTGAGTACAAACCTCAAGTAACAAGTCACAACTTAGTTAATCGAAAAGTTTTCATCGAGACAATTCGGCTAACAAAAGTACAAAGTCTTTTACCCACAATATCGAGAAATATTTTCAAAGGGGCGTGGCACTTTCACCCATTACCAAACGCCAATAGCATTATAACCAATCACACGATTAATCACAGTCACTTAAACTTTGTTTATTATGTTAATTTTTTGAGTGTACAGGCGAGGTAGTAAGTTGACGAGACTGGCAATGTTGAGGATCCTGAATACTGGTTGCTATGTTACTGTTATCTATTTATACCACTGATGAGTGTATCTAGGTTTTTTTATCGACATTCACGCTCGTAGTTTGCCGTATATTTTATCTGGTGTGTATAGTTTTTTTTTCAATTCACATAATTCTTAAGTGTTTGATTGTGCGAGATAGTCCGTTGGTGGATTGGTACCAATTGAGTTTTCGTCTTTCTGATTTGTGATTGGTGATTCTGCAATATTGTGTATATTTTGAATCCAGTTTCTCCCACATAGACTATTTTATTGAAATATGAGCAATGTATTGCATACACTAGATTTGTTATTTGCAATTCATGTGGTGTGGGGTTTTTTTGTACTGATGAGATTCTGGACTTTGGAATGTGTTTGCAGTCTCCATTTAGAGACCGACATGTAGGGAAAGATAATTATATTCAAAAATGAGTAAATTCTTGATACCGTTATGACCTCTCTATTCCACACATTGGCATTGTGTCAGATTTTCGTATTGATTTCAACTGGAAATAGGTTGGTGCTTGAAAGAAGTAGCAACAAAAAATTTGGAGAGTTTATTTCCGAGGCGTATTCTAAGTTAACGGTGTATAGAATAGTCCCATTTGAAGGTTAACAACACTGAAATAAGGGACCTAAGTTACAAATCTTCATCGGCCTCCTGGAAAACAATATCAGTTGAGTAAAAAGAAGAGTTCTGGTGCTCGTAGCGCACTGCAAGATTTATACCATAAATATGATGATTTAGTTCTTGCATGTTCTTCGATGCTAATGGCTGCATTTGTCAGCGAGTGCTGTGGTGGCCTTTCAGTTTGTACTACGTTCTCCTGTTCCTGTAAGCCAACCATTACACCAGCGACGTAACCAGGCCTGAGACTACAACATTTCCTAACGTAACAGTATCGCCACAATATAACTCCAAGCAACGTCAACAATGCACCGATCACGAGGACAAACTCCAAAGCCACAATGTAATATATCGCGTGAAGTGTCGACATTATTGTGTGGACCTCAGAAGCTCTTACGTTTGCTTTCACCTTTTTAATACATATCATAACCAACTGTATTCAGGAACTGGTGCGGGATGATATTCAATACTGATAAATACCTGTCACGGAATTTCCAATAGTATCTTGACAATGAATTTACGACTTCGTGCTGGAACAAAATAACAATAAAAGTAGGTTTCTGGTACCAGTGTATACCAGCCCTAGGGGTTGCTTCATATAAGGAAGTTACTATTGATAACGAGGTGACCCTCCATATACAAGCATAACTTGATGATGCCTTCAGGCACACACAAAAAAACACTTATACTTATGCAAAACTAACAGAATATTCCACTCGACTCAGTTTATTTACATCCCCACCACAAGACATTGGCAAATGTATGTTGATGAGGATGTTAACATTTTAGATCACCTACGGCATATCTGTAGTAGGTATGAAGTACACACACTGCAATTACTAGTGTTACATTGACATTGATTAACATTTTAGTTGTGAAATAATTAACCATGCCTGGCAACTGCATCGAACAATGTCCGATCAAAACGAATGTGAGTCAACAGCTGTAGTCGCATTGTAATAGGTCGGTAATCGTTACTGAACCTGAAATAACTAATATTTTTACCATGGATTGTTCTAAAATGAACATGTTGAAATCAGTATGAAAAAATACTTTATATGTCTACACTGACACACAATCTGATTAAAATCCGATGTGGTGAAAGCGGCTAGGTGTCCTTATTTACCTCTATTCATCGTGTTGTGACGTTTGTTTTGTTCGGAGTGATCGCTGCCTTGGCGATCACTCCGAACAAAACAAACGTCACAACACGATGAATAGAGAGGTAAATAAGGACATCTAGCCGCTTTCACCACATCGGATTTTAATCAGATTGCACTGACACACTAAGTGGAATAGCGGTGTGTGCGTGTGTGTGTGCGCGCGCGCGCGTGCGTTTGTGCTTTGGTATATCTCTGCTAGCATAAGCAGTAATATTGCCAAATCACTTGTAGTTACAGTATCAGTAGACTGGATACACGTTCATTGTTAACCAAAGCACATAGTTGTTTCCAGTCTACAAGGAAGTCTTTCTTGATGATGATGATGATATTTTCACTGTGGGGAGAAACGATGCAAACATACACACCTTTTCAATGTCCTTGTGTGAATCTCCTTGTTTCTTCCCTTGGTGTAGACAGCCTGGTGATTATTAATCACACCTTACAAAGTGATCAACATGTTATATTACAACCGTTATGGTCGATTTAAATTGATGGTCTATATGTTTGTAATGAATCAATTATCAACCATCTCGACACTGACCTTTGACTTAAAAGATCATTCAGATTGGTGATGGCGTCGTACAGCTGCACTACGGACAATGTTATGTTACTCCACACATGTGATATTGTAGTAGTACCACCAAAACACATATCTTTTTCTTTCACTATTTATACCAATTTAGTTCAATTCACAATGGTATTTTTTCAAAGGACTTTAGGAATGAGAAGCCGATGGCGTTTAGTTAGACGTGCTGTACCTAAAGACTGAAAATTGAATAGCGACGGCCAGTTGTCAACACTTAAATTTGTGCTGGAATGACTTTCTTTCTTTGGTTTCTTGTGTTGCGTTGCATTGCGTTGTTTGTCTGTTTTCAGTTGAGTAATTTTGGAATTATAGAGTTTTGACCAATAAGACACATTTTTAGCCCTAATCGCAAATCACTGTTGGGATCATCGTGTCATGAACAATTCTTAAACTGGCGGTTTTCGACTTTACATTTTTTACACTCACACAGACCTGAACACAGACATTTCACAATGCCTATAGCACTACTAAACCTCAGTTCAGTTGTACTAAAAAGATTGTTGGTATAGTGATACTTGCTAATTGTTTGTATTTGATAAGATACCAAACTTTGTTGGAAACTTATATTTACTATCTTGACACAACATTAGGTGGTTGGTCTCATAAAACGGTGTTGAAAGGCCATGTGGTCATTTTGACACCTTTTAGAGAAAAGAATATTTGATTGGCTGCAACCCAATCTGGTTGGCTTGCACAGTATAGTAGATTAGTAGTCATGGTTATGAAGCCTGATATGGCTGAACAACATGACATATCTTACAGTCTATCCCAAGCTCTTCCCATTCAGATTTTGCAATACGTATTTGATTTGAGTGCATAGACACAATGATAAATACCACCAACTCCCTTAACATGCATATTTTGATATTTGATTGTTGGTTTTTTGGGGGTTTTAATATAGCACTTTCCTATTCTTTGCTCAAAGCACTTTACAATTATTATCTCTGGTTCGGATCTATAGCGGCACAAACAGCCCTGTATACTTCCTCAACTCCCCGGGGAGCATACAATCCATTGCAGCCTTTATAAGCGCAAAGGATTAAAGCATTCACATTGCAACCTCTATCCTACCAGGTCTCCAGTTATACAGCTTGACTGAGGCACACCTTTCCCAAGGACATTAGCCACTCAGAAACAAACATCAAGGATGGGGCTCGAACCGGCAACCCGCAGATTCCAAGACAGCCACTCTAACCATTTGCCCATCATGAGTCCATCATGAGTCCATCATGATTGACTGCATGGCTACAGAATGGACACAACTCTCAGCCCATCAGGCAATAATACAACACCTTTATGATGATACTCTATATACAACAGCCAAGTGTATATATTCACTTTTATTGATCAATTCATATTTTACAGGTCATAATTATCTGTAAGTTGTTAATAACTGCAATGCAAGCTCCTCCTCATTTCTCAGATCGTTACCAAGGTGACTGTCAGACTCTTCATCACTTTCACTAACACCAGATTGGTCAGGGGATGAGTCTTTTCCCATTTTCCTCTTTTTAGTTGGGCTGGAATAAAAATAACATTTCACATCATTTGTATTATGAAATATATGAAATATGAGATGACATGATATGATATGATATGATATGTGATATGATATATGTTATGGTATATATGACAATATGACATGATATATGTGATATGATTATGATACATGATTGGTTAAATGACATAATTATGACATATGATATATGATCAAATGATTTGTAGACTTGTATCTTAAGTAATGTTTGCTAAAACATAACGCTACCAAAATTTATAAGCAAGATATGTCAAACAAGTCTTCATCAAAGACATACTCCACATTCAACTTACACATATTCTGAATTTTTGATGACAAATATGGCCACCATTTTGACATTATTGTGAAGGTCAAGAAACACAACACTGTGCATATGTGGACTACTGCATCTGACATTTGCACCAGGTTTGGTTGAACTCAGTCCATGTACATGAAAGTTGAGCAAGAGCACTATGATGATTTTTTGACTTTTTCACCTTGAAAACAGGTCAAGGTCAAAAGGTCTCATTACTGAACTCAATATAATATGCATAATATGGATGTAGACGCTTAAATTAGATCTCTATCTGTTAAGCTTCTAGAGTTAGTACACAAAATGTGAATTTCAGTCATTCTCACTAAAGTCACAAAACAGACTAATGTGCAGACATTGAGTATGGTTTCCGACAAACAGATGGACAGATGGATGGACACACAGATGGATATACAGACGATATTGTGTTGCACGCACAGACAAATTGATGGACGACAGACAGAGCCCATTGTAATAGTCAACCCTTTAGGAAACTAGAAAA
>NC_135551.1:7150562-7223062 GCF_964340395.1 Glandiceps talaboti
AACTTCTTCAGCTGTTTTCTTTTCTCCCTGTAAACAAATACAGTCGAGATATTACTTCAAGTGGCCATATAGATGAAGAGGTGGTATTTATATTGGATTTTTAATTTATGAAACAATTTTATCATAACTCCCTACTTCAAAAATTAACGTGAAACAAGACTGTGTTTGTAACTCAATAAACTGCAGAAAGCTAATAAAAAAAAATTTAAAAAAATTGTAAAAAGTTTGTTTTTGTATGTATAATAACAAACATTTTACACATTTATTAACCTTTTGCAATTTATTGAATTACAAACAAGTACTTGGCATATGTTGTTTCTCATTTATATTTCAAGTAGAAAGTCATGATAAAATTGTTTTATAAATAAAAAATCCACAATAAATAGTCAAAATCATCATCTATATATGACCCCAATTCAAGTTGTTTGATTAGATAGATAATATGGAGTTCAAAGTAGCTGTTATATCCCTAATATTTAGATACACAATTAGTTTTCAGGATATAGCAAAAAAACTGTTTTCATTACAATCCAAGTACACTCATGTCTTAATATCAAGTAGCTAGTTTACTCTTGCTCACTTCTTAGAAATTTGCTTTTCACATTTTCTGTTTACTTTCAGCTAACTAATCTACTTTCTTTTGTTCTGGATGAGTATAAGTTATCCTTCATTTGTTAATTCATTCATTCATCCATTAAGTCAGCTAGCACACATTATCCCTCCCTCCATTCAATCATACTTTCATTCATTCATTCATCTATCCCTCCCTCCATTCATTTCATTCATCTCTCCCGTCCTTCCTCCATTCATTCATCTATTTGTCCCCTCCATTCAATCATCTATCCCTCCCTTCCTCCATTCATTCATCTCTCCCTCCCTTCCTCCATTCATTCATCTATCCCTCCCTCCCTTCCATTAATTCATCTATCCATCCCTCCCTCCCTCCCTCCCTCCATCCATTCATCCCTCCATCTATTCATTCATCTATTCTATTCATACATTTATTCATTCATTCATTCAAGTTACTAACCTGCAAAGATGACGTCTCATCTTCATCACTATCTTCTTCTTGTAACTCTTTATCTACATCTGTTTTACTCTTGATACCAAATACGTCAGTTCTTTTCACCATAAGTAGATCACTATCATCAACATCATCACCAAGATTGAAATCTGTCTTTTCCTCTAAGCTCACATCTCCCTGTGACCTTTGTTCAGATTCACTGTCACTTTCTCCTGAATCTGATTCTGAATCTGATTTTGATTTTGAATCTGATTCTGAATCTGATTTCGATTTTGAATCTGATGCTAATTCTGGATTGTCCTCACTTTCAATTCTTGGCTGAGTTACCTTCTCTTCAATTTTTGCTTTTTGTTTCATTTTCTCTGCTTTTTGAAGAAAACGTATTCTTGGTGCTATGGCCAGACCTAGGGAACTAGAAATACAATATTTTCAAATCATTGTAGATCACTGAATCAAATATTGCAGGAGGAAACCGTAGTACCTGAGGAAAGCCTGCATTGCTCGGTAGAGTCAAACTGAACGACACTCTTCTCAGTTATAGAGTGGTGAATTTTAATCAAACTGCAGTGGTCAGAGGCAAGTGGTTTAACCACTCGGCCACCAACAACCGTACAGTTGTCAGGGTAATGGCATATGAACTAATCAATTAACAGAATAATGTGATGCTATCAAGGCCAAATTCAGATTAAGATTCACATGTACATGTAAGTGTGAAGTACAGTTATCTGACGAAGAGTTACAGAAAAAGTTGGTCCAGGACAAAAGAATAATTCCATATAATCCTTATGGCTTTACTGATAAGATAACACCCTATGCAAGAACCTAGGACTGAATCATTGGCCTTTGAATTTTTTGATATCATTGATGATCATAACAGTAACTAATAACACATCAAGACATTTCCATCTGATTATCGGAAAACTATTTCTGGCAAGTTTTTTCTTGAATAATGATGATTATGCCATGCGTGAGCAACAAAACAATATGGAAAATATACTCTGGTCATTCTACGTCATGACAATGTGCATCTATGTCATGGCAATGCATGTCTATCGTACGTCAATGGTTCTGCTGTGTTCAAAATTGCTATTACTTTTCCCCAGTTTTTCTTTGATCATACTAGCGCTGGTATAATTATGTTATTCTCCAGTATTTGTCTTCACTCAGCTGGAAAATAGTCATGACCTATGAGTTGCTATGTTACTACTCATCTAGCAACTAATAATGACAAAGGCCCCCTTAGGTCACTCATATTTTCCTTGGCTGAACAAAGAAAAATATTGGGAATAACATCTAACTATCCATTAACTTTCTGACAATACACAAATAAAATGTGCTACTTACAAGGCATATTTTTCAGAAGGCAGCTGATAAATATCAAAGACTTCCTTATCACTCATAAGATAAACAGATCTCAGGTAGGATATAAAACATCTCTGAGCGGACTGTTTGAGTTCAAAATTTTTGGCACATATCGCCTGCAACTTGGCTTGTACTTGAATTAATTTATCTGTATTTATCCTGCAAAAGAGATAATGTAAAAAAACAACCTCATTTTGATATCACAATCTGTTTGAGATATTTGTAATGTAGAATTAGTCAAAGACATTTAATTATAAAGACGACTTCAAAGCAATCACCATTGTGAGTTTCCTGATAGTTATTTCACAAATCTTGCCACCAATGAACACAGTAATTCATGCCATCTTGGTACTTTATGAATATCAGTGGGTGGGTGTGGATGGGTTGGTTGGTTGGTTGGTTGGTTGGTTTGTTCATTCATTCATTCATTCATTGATTCATATAGAATGTAGTGATAAAATGTAGCACTGTGAGTAAGAATTTTGTTAAGCCTGACAATATGAAATATAGCACTATTGGTGAGATTTTTATTGAGCCAGACAATAAAATGTAGATTTTTGTTAATAAAATGATAATAAAATGTAGCAATATGAGTACAATAAAATGCAACACTGTTAAGTGTTGTTGAGCGAGACAACATTTTGTTTAAAGGTTTTGTAATTTTAATTGTATTACACAAATTGAAAAAAACTCAAAATACAAACCTTATATTTTCAATTGGTATTTTTCTTTCTTTCAACTTCGGTACCATATGTGTTTCCTCTGAAGGCAGTAAGACAAGCAATGACTCTCCGTCATCATTGTATCTTGCCGTCCGTCCAGCTCTATGGATGTATGTATTCACATCTTCTGGACAATCAAGCTGAATTACCCAATCTATGGCAGGAAAATCTAGTTTAAAAAAAAAGGTGATGAAAATAAAATATATGAATATTTTTCTATCATAACTTTTCAAACTGTTCAGTTATCTTATAAATTAAATTCTGATGATTAAGTTAGAGGAAGTGGTATATTTGAACTGCAGTGCAATACCAAAAAACACTGCTACACATCTGTATGCAAATAATATGCAAATTGCAGGCACAACCATTCCTTGTACATAAAACCATGCAAATGCAAGGTATGATTTTTGCTATTTTGGATAAGAACCATACATGATAATAACAAAATGCATTGTGGGCATCAGTGTGGGTACTCATGGGTATTTGTGCTCATTTGTTAATTTTGCAATTTCACTTGCTACTCACTACAGACAGACAGACAGACAGACAGACAGACAGACAGACAGACAGACAGACAGATAGCTAAGATAGATAGCTAAGACAGACAGACACACACACACACAGACAGACAGACAGGCAGGCAGACAGACAAACAAACAAACAAACAAACAGATGAAAAGAGGAACAAGCGATAGATATAATGACAATAATGAATACTTACCAAGACCTCTAGCTGCAATATCTGTAGCAAGTAAAACAGCATTCTTTTTCTGACAAAACTCTTTATAAATAGCTACTCTCCTCAGCTGATGTAGTTTACCATATAAAGCCATAACAGTAATACCAGGACGTAATCTACAAAATACCTCATATGTATACTTTACCTGGAATTACAATCAATGGAGTATGGTTACATGAATACTTTTATAGAGCACCTATTGATTGGCCATATTTGATTTTTAGGTGATGCAGGCAGCTAGCACATATTTCCCTAGCAAGACCTCTTTCAATAAGCTTTGACAGAAAGAAACTAAAACCCCTTAGAATAATAGAATGCCCTGGGGAAGACAAGCATTTAGCTCACCAGGTTATATGTATGATTTTAAACCCTCTTTACATAAAGTTAAAATTAAACTATTATAATAAATAGTTGAGTGTTGTAGCTTAAAGTGGCCATATGGATTAGGATTTGGTATCTAGTTTTATAAATTTTAGTTCATAAAACAATTTTATCATAACTTCCAACTTGAAAAATCAATGTGAAACAGCATATGCCAAGTCCGTGTTTGTAACTAAGAAAATTGTAAAATTAATAATAAATGAGTAGAATGTTTGTTCTTGTATGTACGTACACAACAACAAACTTTTCACACATTTTTTTAGCTTTTTGCTACGAACTGAGTTGCAAACAAAGACTTGGTCAATGTTGTTCCCCACAGAGTTTTTAAGTAGGAAGCCGTGATTTAATTGTTTTATAAATGAAAAATCCAAAATAAATGCCCCCAATCCTCATCCATGAGGCCACTTCGAACACAACAGACATGAGGTCTTGTTCTAACTACCAAAAATCAAAACATGTCTAACCACTACTGTAACTTTTCAAAACATACAAAGTTCTTTTACGTGTATACACATATTTTTCGTGGCTTTGTGAATGACAACGCAATCACTGACATGACCAGAATTCAGTCCCACTTTGACTACTTTGTGGTGCCCTAGGCCTCTTGTCAGTCTTGCATGCAAAATGACCTGAACATCAAAAACCACAATATAACATATCATTAATATTACCACTTGTGTACCATTTAGTCTGTATTATGATGTGATACATATGGTGGCAAAAAAAAAAAGCTGTTTTCACCCACAAACAAGTGCGACTGTATTAAAGTATTGTGTGTTGTTTACCTGTTTACAGCTGGCAAGGAAGACTAAAGTTTTCTTTTTCAAGTGATTTCTTATAAAGGAGTATAACATATTCATTTTTTGATCTAGTGCACACACCACGTAACTCTGAATACGAAATGAAATAAGATAACATCAATATTACATTGTATACTATAAACATGATTCTGGAGAGACAAAAGTTCAGCTTAGGGTGACCGTATTTTTTTTTCTGTTTCTCATTACCTTACCGACCAAAATTTTCAGCTCAAACATCAAACATGAAAAAAAAAAAAATTTTAATATTTCCCTGCCCTTAATATTTTGCAGAACAGTGCCCTCTCTGGTAAGAATAAGCAAGTGTCTGGACTGTCGACATCATCTATGATCATGGCGGTGATGATGACACAAGACAGAAGTTATTCAAGTAGTGGGGCTGAAAACATGACAATTGTGTAGAGATGCTGGGAAAGGGTTTGTTACCAGGAATCCAATAGAAAGAAGTTAGTGGGGAGGAAAAAAGGTGAGGCACAGAAACATTAAGTTGATTTTTTTATTGTTTTACTTTTTTTTATAAATCGACCGACTGACTGACCCATAGTTGCCATAAAAAGAGTAATGAGAAACAAAACAAAATTAGAGTCACCCTTATACAAATGTATATGTCTTGGGACATAATTTATGCTGCATGTTTTTGAAGGTATCACAGTATTCTAATTACTAATACGTACTTAAGTATCACTTGCAATTGACTGTATTCAAACTTGGTATTATGATGTATATCTCATAAATGTCAAAACTCTGCACATCAAATTCATTGGTTTGGTTTTGTTCAGCTATGTTTGAAATATGTCTCTATTAAAAGTGCAGAATCAACATCACTTTCTCTGTGTTTCGTAACTTATACTGGCATAATTATTTCATTCCTAAATATGTTCCATCATTCAGCAGGAAAACACTCGTGACAACAAAAAAAGGGTTTGTCACTACTCGTTTTTGACTTGTAGTAACAAGGCCCCCTATGTCACTCATATTTATCTCAGATGAATGAAGTTATATACCATGCATGTACAAGCCAAATTGAAGGAATTTATACCCCCGTCGTTCTACATCATGACAACCTGCGTCTATGTGACGACAACACGTGTCTACGTTACCCACTGGTTCTGCTGTGTTCAAAATATGAGTAATATATTTCCCAAATTTTTCTTTGATATTTACTGACACTGGTATGGTCATGTTATTCTCCAATATTCTTTTTCATTCAACTGGAAAATATTCGTCTAGCGGCTCGTCCTGACAACGTCCCCTTAGGTCACTCGTATTTTCGTTTGCTTGAACAAAGAAAAAATATTGGGGAATCACATCTAATTACCTGTTCCAACTGAGCTGGTGTTGAGAATTCATGATGTTTGTGTACAGAAACATAAACAGGACTTTGTAAACTCAGTCTGGCTAAATCACGAACAGATCTGTAGAAAAAAGCAAAAATAAATCGCACAAAGTTGACCAAAAAGTTGAATATTTTGAGTTTGAAATCACTATACTGAAAATTGCTGTATACAATTCAGTAAATGCATTCTAGAGAATTAAATAATAAACATGTACATGGCTGCATTGACTCAGACATCTAGATACTTTCTCTTCGATTTCTAGAAAACCTATAAACACGATATATACAGTTATGGAGATATTCATAATAGAGAAGTTATGTTTTTGTATTGTTTTTTTGTATTTTATTGGACATTTATTGGCCTGAAATAAAGACATAATAACAATAATTTGACATTTTCACATAATTCTATCACTGTACAACATATCCTAGTTGTTCTTATTTAACGGCGCCTTTTGACAATAGCTTATTAATACATAAGTATCATATTAAAGGCGCCTTTCCAAAATTTGCCATGGTGGTGCTCTACTTCCTGTCTGTGTGTATCTTGGGGTATACATGGTATAGGTTACTCAGTTAATTATAGAGCACTGCTGCTTTCCTCGATGTCTGAATATGAAAAACATCCCTGATTTACACTTCTACAGAATACCAAGGGACTAAGCTCTTATGAAACGGTACAATGAGGTGATGATACCCCAATTTGAGTGAGGGCGCTGTATTCTCAATTTCCTGTTTGCAGTCTGGAATGGCCTATTATAACGATAATGAATGAAAGATTGACTCAAACCAAGGAACATGTACCGCCACTCTTAATCACAAAACCATGGGAAATAACATGTACTTTATAAACACAGACTGACTTTGTGTTACAGAAAAGGCAAGTTTGTCTTTCTGGTGCTAGACTCTCAATAACTGCATTCATTTCAAACTAGTGTAATACTAACATTATGTACTTGTAGACGTACATTTCCTTTGGTACAAGTTTACAGACATAGACTTACTTTGTTTGTGTTGCAGAAAACAGTAGAGTTTGTCTTTCAGATGGTAGATTCTCAATAATGGCATTCATCGTCTTCTCAAAACCAAGATCTAGAATTCTATCGGCTTCATCTAGAACTGTAACATAAAATAACAAATAGTCATGTTATTCATTTGAATAGTAAAGACTTAAGATGAAGTACAAGTATTTAGTAATGAAATTCCTACTCACAGAGTCAAAATAATTCTTGGAAGAGAATCACAAATTTTCGCCGACATCTCATTAGCATCATCAGTGGTGTACTACAAAGGGGTATTATCACGTGTCTCGGACACCCCTGACGATTGATGCTGATGAGATGTCGTCGGTGACACTTTGGAATTTGCTTCCAAGAATTTTTTAAGCTCTGAGGGTAGAAATTGACTCACTAAGTATGAAGCCAGAGTCCATGAACATTCATTCTCAAAGTACAAGTAATCTCATGGAATTGAAATCCAAATCATAGAATCAACGTAACCCTCTCCTTACTGTAAATCTGGAATTTTTTGTTGAAGACTTTCACTTATGTTGCTGGACAACAAAAAATGCAAAAATAAGTCGTGACTAAAATGCTTTCTTGTACATGAACACAATGTACCAGTCTGGTAATTAGTAAAAGTAAGTAGTGACTAAAATCCCTTCGTGTACATGATGAACACAATGTACCAGTCTGGTAATTAGTAAAAATAAGTAGTGACTAAAAGGCCTTCTTGTACATGAACACAATGTACCAGTCTGGTAATTAGTAAAAATAAGTAGTGACTAAAAGGCCTTCTTGTACATGAACACAATGTACCAGTCTGGTAAATAGTGAAAATAAGTAGTGACTAAAAGGCCTTCTTGTACATGAACACAATGTACCAGTCTGGTAATTAGTGAAAATATGTCTTTGAGAACTAGCTGATGACTGATCATGACAAATCATGAAATTTTCTAGTAGCAAAATTATCTACATTGACAGTATTCATCTCTAAGTCATTGATTCTGTACCATGGGAACTGTTAACGCTAAAAACCATCAAATCAATCCAATGATTTTCCAAATTTCATGAACTTCACTTGCAAAAGGTAAGTACAATTTATAACTTTGTAGAACACTGCCAAAAGATGATAATTACAAATAGGCATGATATGTATGCCATCTATAAGCCATATTCCAGCTATCAGAAAGACAAAAGATTTTATAGTTTGACCACTAGGAGTGCTGTTCGCCAGCAGCTATTAGACCATATATATAAATGATACTACAGCACCCCTTTGTCAAAATCATTATTCCCCATTGCATTCTTCCCCAATCAAAAATATTTTACTAAATTGTATTTCAGATCAGATGTCAGGTTGTTGAAAGATTCACAAAGTTTTAGCAAGTCTGACGTCAGTGACAGCTTTGATTGACATCATAAAGTGTAAGTCATGGTATATGTATATCAATGGCATACATGTAAAATGTCATCTCCAGAGGATGCAGTCATCTATTTAATTCAGTCGACTATACATTGTACTTTTACACAGTAGTTTACCGGTACAATTTGTCTCAAACTCAATATACCACACATACAAGACAAGTTGTACACATTCAAACTGAAAAATATGAGATTTATACCCTGGTCACTCTGTGATATTTGTTTGCCTTGCAGTGCTGTGATATGAGTCAAGACCTTACAGAGTCCCATTATTGTATTATGTGTTGTTTCTGTCGGAATGTTTAATTGTTATCATTTTCCAACATTTTTCTTTACCCAGCTAAACAAGACTTGTGAAATAAGAGAGAGAGCTTAGTCATTATTACTCATCCTCTTCAACTTGCAGTAACAGGGCCCCTTATGTCACCGGTATTTTTCTTGACCGCCATACATTTAACTAGTGAGAAATGATGTTATCATCCATATTGAGGATATGAAAATGTTCTTCATACATACTACATGTACGTACCTAACATGAGTAGATTACTGCATTCAAAGTAACTCGTTTCATCCATATGTTGTAGCATACGTCCTGGTGTACACACAATTATATTAGTCCTGTGTATCCTCTCACTCTCCTCCTTCAAGTCCTACAAGATAGAAATACAGAAATATTCTGTTTGTACACAACAATGATTTTTGGTGCTAGTACAGGGAAACTAATCCCACAGATATATGACTGTTTACTGACAAAGATGACCTCAAAAACACTACTACTAACTGTCTGCCCTGATACAGTGATAGCATTTGACTCCAGCAAATGTATAACAGACTAAGTCAATACCCCATAAACAACCTATTGGAAAAAAGAAAGAATCGTGCTATTTGGCCACTGGGGGCACTGTTTGGAAGCAGGAATCCATGAGTACTATGCTACTAATACTATGCCACACATTGATATCCATAAATTCTCTCAACCATTTGAAATAGTTTTGCTTTCTTTGTTGTCAATAATTTGATTTTCACTCCTAAAGCTCTCTTATAAGTACATTCTATCACTGACTCCAGATGTATGTGTTGTTGTTGTTGTTGTTGTCATCCATGTTGAAATGTGTCCCTCATTTTCTCTTATGGGGGGGGGGCCTACTCCCCTTATTTGAGTATATGTATATGTGCCACCCTTTGGGGTGTGTTTTCTAGCCCTTTGGTCTAAAATGGGGTCTGTTGTTTTTTTGAGCTGAAGAGTCTAAAATTGGGTCCACTTTACATTATTTTTTATTTTGCTTGGTCTAAAATGTGGTCCATTGTCCTTTACGAAATCATAACAGTCTGTTACAGCCATTAATTGCCCCAAAATGTTGCCTCCTGAGGAAACTCTATTTAGGTCTATTGATTTATGGTCAAAGTGGATATATACCATCTAAAAATGGGGCCTGGACTTTCCAGCACTGGCCACACACCCCTACCAGAGCTGGCCACTGGTACAGCCCTCGGGGTGTTCTCATCCACTCAAAATAGCTTCATGGGTAGGTAATCAGATTACAGTCTATTACAACCTATTTTTATCATTACTGATCTCCTTTGGCTCACATCTGAATTGATCACAGATTTTTTCGCAGTCTATTTTTTTTTACCTTTACTTTGACTATTTCACCGGGCACCAAGCCAATATGGAGACATTTTCAGCAGTTTTGTGATGTTGTATACTCTACCAGTGTTTAAAGTAAACACCAATCAATCAATCAATTACTTTAACTCTAGTCTAAAAACTCTAGGATGATCGTTATATTCAAGTACCCAATCCATGACTGAACAGAACAGAATTTAACTGATCTGAACTGATCTGAACAGAACAGAACAGAACAGAACAGAACAGAACAGAACAGAACAGAACAGAAAAGAACAGAACAGAACAGAACAGAACAGAACAGAACATGTGGGTTCCCATTGACACACAGAGTACATAGTACATATATATTTAGAAGTATTACTATACAATGCTACAACTACCATCAACAAATCTGTCAACTGTGAAATACAAGAGTTCAGTCATTAGTTATATTCCATATTGTTTATCATATTCAAATTTATAGGTATTATTTGCAAAATAAAATCAATCAATATTTTGTTCTAAAATCATTACAAAAACTCCCCACACTTGACTGTACTTCCAACCAACCACACCCTCCCAACCCCAGCACTGAATGATTAAGTTTCCGTATAAATACACATGCTGGTAGAGATATATTTCTATTTTGATATACACAAGGACAGCACCACCATAATGAGTTATGTTAACCTCTGAGGCCCACCACCTCCACCCTCACACTGCCGCCCCCAGCTTTGAATCCATAATTAAGTCTCCATGCACACATGCTGGTAATGGTATATTTCTGTTTTGTAAATACAATAACTGCACCACCACAAGGAGTTCTGTGAACCCATCATAAGTGCCCATAAACACTTGCTGGTAAAGGTTTAATTTTATTTTTTTATGTAATGACAGTACCATGACAAGGCGGTCTGTCAAGTAATACACATGTACCTCTATCACCAGGTACCCTCCATCCTCTGCCTATCACTGGACCACTATTCTACATGTAAAAACACTGACACTTGATTTAAATCCTAGTTCCCATCATCCCACATGCCCAGTCATCACATACTGGTGGAAAGATCTGTTGATGTTCCTTGTGTAAATGTCGATGACCTTCATTGATATGCAAAAGTAAATAAGGCCCCAGACACTGAATCAAATTAGGCAGGGGTGATGGGTGGAGTAATTATTCGCCTTTAGTGTTAAATGAAGGACTTCAAGGCCATGAGAAATACTGTTATGTAAGATCTCTTGTCAAAATCAATACTGTTCAGACAATACAAATATTCTAACCTTTTCTATAACATCATAACTGTCTCTGTTTTAAAGTGTTTGTTGTTGGCAAATATTTCCAAACCTTTATTTTCATTTCTAAGATTTAAAACAAATACTGTGTTTTCAGTATAAAATTCTAATTTTCCACTCCGTATTATAAAACAGTGACATCACTAAATCTATTTTACATGAAAAAAATGTTATAAAACTGCAAAATTCTAAACATCACCAACTTGAAGTATGTATCTCTCAGCTTTTGGATGACGTGTGTGGATCATGATGTGATATCTCACTGTGACTCTTAAAGTTAAAAACTGAAACATTAGTGGAATCAATAATTTATTTTACTCCAGTAATGTTTCAGTTTAGCGTCACAGTGAGTACAATTTCTTTCTTTTTTTCACCTTTTTCATTCTCACTTCATATTTTATCTCTCTTCATCCGTAATTTGAGCCAGAATTTTTGGGGGGGTTTTTTTTTAACATACTTTCATTATGCAACACACCTCTACCTTTAAATGGTAACTACAAAACTTACATGTCACGTCAATTTCTGCTGACATCTCATCAGAATTTCAGTGTTCTCCACAAGTTTTTTTGTTTTTTTGAGGGGCGCAACACCCCCTCATCAGGGGTGTACTACATCTCACTTGATACTATGAACTCAGAGTCTAGGAATATCAATTCTTGTGTGATTTTAATTTATCAGAATATCTTCGCTTTTTTTTCTGATCTTTGAGCTGACATTTGTTCAATTGTACAAATCAGATACTAGCATTCTACATGACAAAGGGAATTGTGTAGAGGAGAAAAATCCAAATGTCTTCCTAAAAAAAACATCAAAATATTACAAATTCGGTCGTTTTAATAGAATGAAAAAAGCTGACAAAAAATTTCAACGGTTTCTATTTATTAGAATAATGATTTTTATATTTTTCTACGCAAGATAGAAGAAAAAAATCAAGTTATCTAGAGAAAATTACATAAAGGATGACTGGTTTTTTTGCCAAATCACTAATTATTCATGTGGCTCTGTGGGAGACATTTAAAGTGTGCTCAGAGTATCTATGGAGATAATGAGAAACATGTTAATCTAATTAATACTATGTGTGTGTCCTTGGGCAATTATCTAGTTAATGAATCATGACAACAACCTCATGAATATTCATGATGTTCAACAACATGGGGGCAATGACCATATGGATTTTGAACCAAGCAATTCTACTAGGTGTATTTTTAGAATCAAGGTTGCACAGGGCATGGTGACATGATTGTTACACCTCTGGGGAGAAAAAAGAAAAGACCCCACTGTGAACAGAAAGTGGCCACTAGGGGGCAGTATACAAACAGCACAATTTGTGATTTCTTTGCAATTTCTGTTCTTCATACATGTGTTATCACACCTTGCATCTTGTGAAGGTGTTTCTCTCTTTGAGACACCAAAATATTGACAATTTTTGTCTTTTGACACAAGTAAATTAAGAAACATTCATGTACCTGTACTATAGTTATAGTATGCAGGTTATCTAAGTAATACAAAGGTAAATATTTCTCTCTCTCTGTCTCAGATTGTTACATAATGTTCAAGGCCAAATAAAATACCAGAGATGTAGATAAGGGCTGATAGCCAGCAAAAACACCTTGCTACTCCACTCTCTCAAGGGGCTACTTTTCCAGAAATTTGTGTGTTTAAATTCCTTTATTTCAACCACATCGATTGTTGGGTACATTTATGCATCTCCCTTTTTTTTCCAATTTTACCTGCTATGTTTAAAATTGCCTACATCCCTGAGGTAAGTATTCACAAAACCATCACTTTCACATACATAACATAATTCTGTCACACTTGGGTATTCCTGAGATTCACAGCTAGATTCAATGTGCAAATTATGGGATATGGGATAACAGTCACAAATTTTGGGATAACATTCACAAAGTATGGGATATCATCAGTGTGCCCTCTTAAAGCATATTTGACGCGCCACTGACACACACTTTCTAATGACGCACCAAAATTTGGTGTTCCCCTATCTCTTACTCTGTAGTGACTTTTAATAATAAGAAATGCCAGTTTTCTCATTTTGACTCACAACAACAAAATTTGGATATCATTAGAGGGCACCCTGGACAAAGTATGGGATAACATTCACAAATTATGGGATGCCATTCACAAGCGATAATCTTAGTAAATTCTAGATTCTTCTACAACATAAACAAAAGACACAAACAAAAATCACGTCTGACTTAAAATGTTTGTGCATGAGTAGCCTACCTGTAGACTTGAAGGATAAACACTACTTTACACAATTTCTGCTATCCTGACTTAATTTTGATTTTTTTTAAAAACATTTTTCCTTGTCCTTCCATGTCTCCTAAGATTCTTTACATCTGCAGGTATTAATTAATCCATGCCCCGCCACACTCATAACGAAAACACTGGCGTAAATTTGAATACAATCTGACTTACGTTGGCCAACTGGTCACATTTCTATATACTTGCCTATAAAAAAAATCTCTCATAGCGACACCTAATTATGGATTCATCATGTGACCTGAGTGTGAAATTTAAATATGTCTAACTATGTATTTGACCAATTGTGTTCTAAGACAGAATGCCTTTGAGCATCATTGAGTAATCATCGCAGGCGAGGACGGAGAAGTGAAAATTCAAAAACTCAAAATGTCAATTTAGGATATAGGAAATAGTGTACTTGTAAAGTAGCATTCATCCTTCAATTCTACAGGTAGGCTTGTGTTTGAATCTAACTTCGGGGGAAAACTGTCTAAACCTACACTCCATGAATCCAAGTCTACAAATAATACATTGATTAACGTGGCTACGTAAACACATGAATGAAGACATGATTTGTATAGTAGAAATCATATATAAGCGTGACGCTTGGGGAAATTAATTGACAGCGTTTCTTAGAACTCCTTGAGAGTGAAGGAGAGAGGTTGAGTAATACTATAGTAATAGACAGCCTTTGTGACAAAGATTGGCTCCAAGGACATGAGAAACCTGTTATGACACACATTACTTGGAAAGCTCATTAACTGTGACAAAATGCAAACATTTATTCTTCACAACAAATCTATACATGACACTGTAATGGTAATATAGGCAACTGTGTTAAAGGGACATACATGGTCTGCAACTTGTAAGAATTTGTTTGTCATTTTTTTGTTTCCTTCCACATAAGGACTAATAAAAGAAAATTGTGTGGTTCCGGTTACGCTCAATTTTAGAATAGGTGGGGAAGGTAGATTTTATTTTATTTTATTACATTTTTTTCTTCATTTGTGAGTGTCTAGTTCAGGTAGTTATGTTTTCCGTTGATTTCCGGATGGTCTCTGTTTTATTGGTTTCTTCTCATCAGATGCACAGCCACCATCACAGATTGGAAGAATAGTTTTATTGTCTTTTTAAATGGCTGTCAGTTTCATCAGCCACTATTTCTGGCTAAACATCACTATTTTCACGATTTAATTTTTTTTCTCGAATACGTCAAAAAAAAGTTTACAATCAGGGTGAAAAACTAGGTGGGGTCGGGTAGCTGGCACCAAACAATTTTTTTTTCAGACCTAAAAGGTTACTTCTCTTTTACCATTCACTATCACTTGTCTAAAAAACCAGCAGTCATTGGCAAAACTCCTACTTTATAAACTGCTTTGATACTGTAGTTTAATAGATTGACAGATAGTTTGAGAAAATACAGTATCACAGCAGTTAATACAGTGGCAGTTTTTTGCCAAGAGACAGTGAACGATAAAATATCAGTGACATTTTTTTTTTTGGAAAGAAAACTGATGAAAAATACTTCCAAGTTGATGTCCCTTTAACTTTGGTAGACTGAACCCAAGGGACTAATTTCTATGCAAATCAAAATTATTAAAAGCTTTGCCAACTTTGCTATATAAAAGCTTGTTTTTATTCTTTTTGAAACAACAGAAGAAATTTAGAGTTCGTCATTTTTGTTTCAAAGGCAATCACCAAGCTTTTACACAGTTTAACTGTAACTGAGTAAACACAGTGTTAGTGTTACCAAGGCAACAAAAACAGAAATCTGGGAAGAGTTGTGAATTTCTTTTAAAACTGGGTACATGCATTTCTGGCATCTACTGCCCTCAGTGTCCAATCACAGAAACTTTGCTCTACATCGGTATTGTAACCTCTTTGTCTTTCGGAATAAACAACCTAGGATACTCTACAATGCAGTTACTAACATGTGGTTCCTGTTTTACTCTGAGAAGTCCAGTTAGTCAGTTTTGGTCAAACACTTCTATTTAAAAGCCCATAATTCATTCAGTCCCATGTTCTTGGCATTAGTGTTATCTTATCAGTGGTGCCGTACGGATTACATATAGGATTATTCTTTTGTTCAAAACCAACAAGTTCTTCCAGACAACTATTTTTTCTCACTCAAATCCAAGTAACCTCAACCAACGGGACACATGTTATTGCTTAGGTCAAAAAAAAATTATTTCTGGTCATCGCATTACATAAATAACCCTGTGTCGGTCTTTTTTTTTCATGTTTGTCCAACCCATGCAAGTCTGCATATCTAGTGGGAAACACAAAAATAACCATCCCTACTTCAGTGAAGACAACTGCAGAGCTAAATAATGAATAAACAAATGACATCTGCCCCAAATACACACTTGCTCTAAAGTACTAAATAAAAAGAACAGTAACTGCTGTAAATAATAGATTAAGTGACAGGTTTGAGAATTTATTTTTTCGAAAAGCGCGTCGTCGCACTATTTAAGATAAACTGTCCTGACCAGAAACAATGCTCTTTTTATCTTCCGTAAGGAAGTTTATATAATAGCGATGAAGTCTGTGTGTCTGTGTGTGTGTCTGTATCACCATTTCTGGAAAAACGGCTGCATCAATTCAAACGAAATTTCATAGACATGTTCCGTAGGGTAATGACAAGAACTGATTAGGTTTTCATAATAATTCAATGAATATTAATGACCAATTTGAGTAATTAATCGATTGAACGAGTATAAAGTTGGTGTAAGATTCAGATTCTGATTCAGATTAAGGTAGCGTTATGTTATGAACGTTATATTGAGCGTCAGATGGCCTCAGATCCGAAGACATCCAACGGACTCAAACCTGAAATAATACCATTGAGACTACAGGGAAGGATTCTGCTTCCCTGCCGTCGGGGTATTTGGATCTGAGGCTATCTGACGTTCAATATGACGCTACCTGAATCTGAATCTGACACCAACTTTATTCTCGTGCTCTACACTGAGAAAGACTCTGTTTTCAGGGGTGTTGTGCCAACCTTATTTTGTGCTTCACTTGGATCTGCACTCTGCATTAGCTGGACAAACACCAGAAAAAAGATCGAGGCAGGGTATTTAAGTGATTCAAACTCACCAGAAAAGTTTTTTTCTTAGCCTTACTTAAAATAGGTTTACAATGAGCGCGGAGTGCATAAACAGGTGAAATATTTATCATCATTTCAATTTCGTCAAATATGGACTTATCATTTTCAAATTTCACACACTAATGTGCAGATGAATAAAGAAAAATCATGTCTGTTTAGATTTTCGATTAGTAGTTTAGGAAGTATTATATTGACCTCAAACCGTCTCCTTTTTACCGTGTTCTTTTCCGATTTCTCTCAATAACAAACAACCGCTGTTTGTTGCAAGCCTTGTAAATAATCATTTATCTAGCTCTGTATCTCAGGATATAAATACACTCTCACAAATTTATCAAGTGTAATAATCTATAATTTATACTCAAATGTATGTGGTCAAAATATGGAAAATAGACTAAACCTTCCCTAGCCTACAAAGAAAAAATTTCGCGACAATGTATCAATAATGGTGACCTATACATTGACCTCTATATAATTAGTGTACAGTGAGGGTGCGCCACTCAACAAAATCTTGACAATTTTCCCGTAGTGATTAAAGGAATGTTTAAACTCGTGGTGGGACAGAAGGAAGTTCAACACGCACATGCCATATCCCATGTATGTAGGGGATCACGAAAGCCGAGTGAAGTCAAGGATGGCAAGCTTTCCTGTGCTGAGAATAGGAGGCGTGGTGGGCATTTCAACAACATTTTTGACAACTATTAACTTTCATTGGGATTTGACGAATGACAGATACATGTGTATAAAGCTAAATTTCTTGCATAAATCATGAAATTGCAAGACTATACCCCTACGAAAGGCATTCAGTTTTAATCTGTTTTTTCTTGGCCTTAGATTGCTGTTTTCCTAAGAAAACATGACACAAATCATGCTACTACAAATCAATCAATTTATGGTCTATACAATAAGACAACTAAAGGTTGGACATACATCTTAAATGATCACTGGACATTTACCTCCTAATGATTCACTCGTCATGTCATGACAATTTGACAGCTTTTAATATTGGCATTTGTATTTAGGGATTAGCAGGTCATCATAAAGTGGAATATCTGATCTTTAGACATAAATGCCTACAATTACACCTCTTCATCTCTAAAAGGACACATTATTATAACTTTTAAATTGTAGGTAAATGCTGTAAAATGCTAGTAATTTCCCTCATCATAAAAATTATCTATCATTTTCTGAAGGTAGTCTATATACATGTACTAAAGTGTGTGCGTCAAGGGTATGAATGTCACGATGTTTACTACTTGTATGCTAACAGTGCAAATGAATCAAGCTGCATAGAGGGAACGAAAACAGCAATGATTTAGAAGAACCACCTATCATAACTAGTCTATAAGGTACACCATGACGAGACGTTCTCACACATCGGTCTTCCCCTGAGAGGAGATTGTGTTGAATTAACGACACAACATACACTTACACTGTGGTCGACTATCGCACCATTTGTACAGTGTGTTGATTACAACATGAACTACCAAACACCATGTGTGGTGTTTCGTTATCTTTTGTGATATGTCCACAGTCATGTCGTAAAAATATTTTGGAGATGGTTCTTCGCCTAGACTTGTCTTGTTGTTACTCCCTCAAGAAGCTTTCTATAACAACAGACTTGTCTTCTTGTTACTCCCTCAAGAAGCTTTCTATAACAACAGACTTGTCTTGTTGTTACTCCCTCAAGAAGCTTTCTATAACAACAGACTTGTCTTGGTGTTACTCCCTCAAGAAGCTTTCTATAACAACAGACTTGTCTTCTTGTTACAATCTCAAGTTCTCTACATTAGTACAGCAAGAGAGCGCCATGGTGTAGAGTTCACCTTGAGATAACACCAAGACAAGTCTCTGGGTTAGATATACAGAGCTTCTTGAGATAGTAACACATGTGTCTATGTCACTGGTTCTGCAGTGTTCGAAATATGAGTCAAAACGTTCAAAATTACCATTAATTTCCCAGATTTTTCTTTGATATTACTGGTGATGGTACGATTACATTTTTTCCCCAATACATGTATTTTTCTTCATTTAGCTAAGGATTTGTCACTCACTACTCACCTAGCGACTCATAGTGGCAAGGACCCCTTAGGTCACCCATATTTTCCTTGGTTGAACAAAGTAAAATATTGGGGAAAAACCTACGATCATGTAAGGATGGTTTAATACCAGATCCAAAGTATACAAATTGTTGTTATATCTGTGTACATCATTAATAAATGAGTACAAAGATTATGAATGTGTTTATTTGTTCTTTTATTCTTTACTTGAATTATTGTGTCTAGCTATTAAATCTCACAGCGTTTGTCATTAACATTATTTGTGTCTTGGAAAGACTTACGAAACTGCACAACCCTGAGATGACATATTTTTGTCAGGATATCATTGTTATTTTTAAAAAAAAGACTGTAAAACTGCAACCATGACGATTCTGTATTTTTAGCCAAGGATGTCAAGAAGGAAGTACTAAAAATAACAAATTAATTGAAGCCAACTTTCTAAGAATTTATTCTCCTTACTTGAAATAGAATTTTAATACTACCCAAGTGTGTCATGAAATTCGTCGACACAATGACTTCTCAGCCTCTGTTCTATGTGTGTAGATAACATAATGTATTAAAATCGGAACACGGTCGTCAGGAACTAGACTATTCCATGTTCTGGCTGTCACCAGTCCTCAGAGATTAGTGCTACCTACACATAAATATTACTAGAGGTGCATCTGAGAACGAGTCAACCTTCTTGTTCTATTTTTGAACTAATAAAACAAAGGGGTCAGGATATGACGGTAACGTTGCTATCGATACGGTAGCCAAGAATCGGGACAATGAGGGATTTTGAATTTTGAATTTCTCCATCTCTGTAACAAATTCAAAAAACCCCATTTGCATTAATTTCAGACTATAGATGCAAAGACTTTGAAGTGCCCTTTAGTCTTCCTGTTTTTGACCTCGGTGATGTCTCACAAACAAGATCATTGTGTCTAAAATAGGCCACATGAAATCTGACATATCAGATTTTTGACAATCAATCGCAAGTTGTTTTTCACATTGCCAAGTGAAATACACTGTCTATGCACTCAGTTATACTTGCTACTTATCATCACGATAGTACAGGTGGGCTGATATGTTTAGTCATCTAGCTTTTCCGGTTTTGGCTTTACATGTAGGCATCGGCTTTTGTAATGGATTTTTAAGTTGTACGGTTGTATCAAAACCTACTGCATGGAGTGTGTGCGTGGCAAGATCAATTTTGCAACACAAGAGTCACAAATTTGTCTAGTTCAATGCTAATCTCATCACTATAAATTGCCTTGTGTATGTTGGAAAGTACACATGTACATCTGTGTTAATACAGGTTCACACACTTGAATAGAGACTCTGTTTTCTACCTCTTGAGTTATGGTCTAAATTGTTCATTTTTACCAAAAAAAATGACTTGTTATTTGGCAATGCTAATCAATGTCACAAAATTCAGTGGCATGCATGCATTGTATGTGCCTCACTGTACATGTACCTGACATTTGTGCTAGGTTTGGTTCAAAGTAAACAGAGATACACTTGTACAGCTGTCCATAGCCAGATTGACACTGGGACAGATGGACATAAGTTATTCTTATAGTCCCTCTGTGTTGTAACATCACCCAGTTTCTACAGAATACAGTGTTCTTTAAATTGTTATGTAACTAATAAAAATACACTATATTGCCTAGTATCTTTCTACGTGGGCTCTCTTCTTTAAATGAAATGTTTTGAACAAAATAGTTCTATTCAGGCAAAAAAAAATTGTTTCTGGTGGTCAGGACATTTTGTCTAACATGGTGCGACGGTGCAAATTTAATAAATAAGAAATTTTCAACAAACCTGTCACTCAGTCTACTATTTATGACGGTTACTGTTGTTTTTATTTAGTATTTAGAGCAAGTGTGTATGTGGGAGGCAGATGTCATGTGCTTGTTCATGGTTGCCTCTGCAGTTGTCTGGCAGTGATGATCACTTGAGTAGGGAGGTGAGAGTTGATTTCGTGTTTCCCCCCAGATCTGCAGACTGCATGAGCTAGACATACACACACCTGACACGAGGATATTTTAAGTAATGTGCCAGAAACAATTCTTTTTTTTTTTGGCCTTATCTCTTTTTTTGGTCTTTTTTTATAGTTTGGACTGTTAGCTAACAAAGTAATCATAAATGCTTTCTTTCCTAATTTTTATTTTTATTTAATCTTTTTCACAATGATTATAGAATAGAATAGAATAGAATAGAATACCGGTAGAATAGAATTGAATAGAATAGAATTTGTACTGCATCAATTAAGAAAACTACATTTCATCATTAGATTTCTGCAATAAGTGTTTGGTGCTAAAACAAACTAGTAAATATATAAACTAGAGTGATAATAGTTAACAAAAATAACAAATGAGATTTATACAAAAGTGTAAACTTCAGGTTAGATAAATGTAATGTATAATTTTCATAAAGCAGTCGGGAGGTCACGGGTTCGAGTCCCACTGGAAACAGGGGATTTTTCTGCGACCGACCCAAACCCAGGGTGAGTGTTCTACAGACTCTATGGGTAGGCTGTATCACTCAGCCGTGTCTCACTCACAAGACGAGTGCGAATTTGGGGGGACTAATGGAGTAATGACTCGAAAAGTCGTGGACGATTACTCACACGGAGCCCGGAGGTGCTATGTTTGCCGGGCCTGAGTGACTCTGGGATAGCCTGTGGACTGACTGGGAAAGCCTTGACAGTTCCACAGCAACGTGATATAGAGCGTGCTACATAGCCCCGTCACGTAGTCCCAAACCCGAATGGATCTCTGTAGCATTTGTGTTTGTTTGTTTGTGTGTATTTGTCTGCATAACAGAAAAATCGTTGGGAGGAATTCCCAGCACACAAAAAATTTTTTAAAAAATTAAAAAATTAAAATTAAAAAATTAAAAAAAATAAAAAAAAAAATAAAAAAATGTATAATTTTTTATGGTTTTAATTCTGTAGAATGTCTTTTTTTTGATGATAAATGCTGATTTTATGAAAGTTGTGAGTGTCATAAGTATGTGTATTTGATCAGAGTTAAAAAGAGTAATACATTTTGTTCATTATCTAATTCTTTGAAATTGCCTAGATCACTGATTGCACTTAGTCTGGTATACATTTGTTGTCTCTCAATGTTATAGTTGTTACATGTTGTGATGAAGTGTATTTCATCTTCTATCATATTGCAGGTGTTACATAATCTGTCTTCAATCTCTATTTTTTGGTCTTTTATGTCTTCCAATTTCAATTTGTAGATCATGTGAGCTCAGTCTAATTCTTGAAATTAAACCAACTTCCTCTCTCTTCATAATTTTAAGATTAATTGGCTGCAAATATCAAAAGCAATATTTTGTTTTTTTCATTACCTTTATTGCTCTAGTCTCTAGTCTGTACAGTTACCACAACAAAAGAGACAGAAATACCCAAAATAGGAACGGACAAGACGTTGGTGATATCAAATCAATTGTGACTTCAAGCACTTATTTTATGGTCCATAAATTGAAGATTGAAGTTCGGGAACCCTGACAACAGAAATGTGGGTAAATAATAACCATGGTAACAGACAGGAGTAAATAATAACCATGGTAACAGAGAGGGGTAAATAATAACCACAGTTACAGAGAAGGGTAAATGATAACCCCAGTACAGAGAGGGGTAAATAATAACCCCAGTAACAGAGAGTAAATAAAAACCGTGGTAAAGAGAGGGGTAAATAATAACCCCGGTAACAGAGAGGGGTAAATGATAACCATGGTAAAGAGAGGGGTAAATAATAACCCCGGTAACAGAGAGGGGTAAATAATAACCCTAGCAACATACATGTAGTTATGAAACCTGGAAAGTCTGGCAATTTTTTCTCAATTAATACTGCCCTCACTCAAAGATACTGATGGGGCCTGGCTGATGACAACATCAAAGACAAAGTCTTCCAACTAAGATAGAGGGTACAACTATGATTTATTTCACCTAACTAGGGAGCTTAATGTGGATGTCCTTCTTCAACTCCTACACACACACTATGAATGGACACAATAGAATGATGTTGTGTGGCCGAACAATATGGAGTAATGACCACTTGGTCAATAACCTCATCAAATCAACTACAAGGTTATGTACATGTATACTACATAATCACGCTTTGTTTTTGGGGTGTAACTAGTTGTGAAAAATGCATACGTCACTGGCTGTGTTATTTGAAGGACTTGTTAGGTAACCATACTTATGTACCAGCAGGTAGCTATTATGACATCCACAAAACTACTGGATATGTGTAAATGAGGGGGTGGGGGAGATTGGGTACTGAGGGGGTGGGGGTGAGAGACATCATGTATTAGGAGACAGAACATATCATATCACTGTCAGTGTGTATGTACCTCAAAATATAATTTTGAATTTAGAAAATTTAGAAAGACCAGATACATGTGTATTATTAAAGAGAGAATGGGAAAACAGATTTGAATTTGTGAGGAAACTGGATGTGAACTTTAAAAAGAGATAGAGACGACCTTTAATGTGAACTTGAGAAGGGAAAAAAACTGGATTTGAACTTGTGAAGAAAAGGGGGAAGAACAGAATGATGTAAATTTGATTGGGTGTGAGGAAATCATCTGTGATGAGATGGGGACAGGGTATAAAGTGTACAAATTAAACCTGCACTAGCTGCAACTGGGACATTTTTTTTTATTAATTAAGTAACCAATGATGTATTCACTAAGAATTGCTCAATTACCTATAAAAAAGACATTGTATCTGTTAATTAGTGGTCAATATTAGCCGTACATGAAGGTACATGTAGTGTAGTGATAAGTTGAAATCTTGCACAACAGCTAGGTTAAATTGAATCTGTCCGTACATGTATGTTAAAAATGCCATATCTGTTACTTACTGGAGTAACACTTTTCAATTAGACAAACATAATATATTCACTGAAAATTATTAAAATACCAATAATTAGACATTGTACATGTTAGTCAGTGGTTGATATTATCCATAAGTAGTACAGAAACAGGTTGTAATTATGAACACTATTGAAGGTGCTCAATTATTGGGTGTATGGGGTGGGGGGGGTGGGAGGGGGGGGGGTTACCCACTGGGCAGGTCTGGCAGAGGTGTATGTAGGGGCAATGCCGTCAACCCCACACCCCATTTTAGACCACTTTTGACCAGAAACCAATGGCCCATTTTAGAGCATTTACATTTTTTAGAAGACCCCACTTTAGACCAAAATACATGATCACTGATATGAAAATGTCAATGAGTGAATTTGCTGCAGGAAATTCCCAGGGAAATTCCCGGAAATTCCGAACTAGTTGAGAATTAATTATGTGGTTCCTTCCCAGGACCCCATTTTAGACTCCTTATCACTAAAAAATACAGTACCCCATTATAGACCAAAGGGCGAAAAAACTCACCTAAAGGGTGGCACAACCTGTATGCATATACCAAAGAGGCAGTAGTACCCCCCTCCCTACCACCCCCCCCCTTTCCAAACACTCATACTAAATTTATCTAAGAAGCTGTGGAATTATTCACTAAATGAATTGTCAAAAAAACTCCATATATTCATAGGTTAGACCCCCCCCCCCCACCTCCCCCTAGGGGAAACACTTAAATAACAGTCAACCTATCTCAATAAAGTCCTCAACTGCATGAGATGAAACATAAAATTTAACCCCAGCCACCCACACAGTCATTTACATCATGTCTGAATTCTAACTAACAATACATGTAAGTTCAGTGTTTATTGGGGACAGTTACGTGATGTCCAAATATGGTATATTTGTCAGCTCAGAAGATGCTAATTATACACTGTTTACATCAATTAGAGAGTGATGCAGTGCAGTGCAGTACGTCATGTTGTATTGTGTATATAGCATATTTTATTTGACTCCAAATTACTTTTTATTACCATGAACAACTCACAATCATACACACAGCTGACATTGCAGTGGTTCATCCTCAAAATAAATAAATTTAAGATAAATAAATAAATAACTATATATAAATATCTACATATGCATTTAAGATAAGTACATAAATAAAAAATAAATATAAATAAACAAATAAAAAATAAATATAAATAAATACATACATACATACATACATACATACATACATACATACATACATACATACATACATACATACATACACATGTACATACATACATACATACATACATACATACATACATACATACATACATACATACACACATACATACATACATACACACATACATACATACATACATACATACATACATGTACATACATACATACATACATACATACATACATACATACATACATACATACATACATACATACATACATACATACATACATACATACATGCATACATACATACATACATGTACATACATACATACATACATACATACATACATGTACATACATACATACATACATACATGTACATACATACATACATACATACATACATGTACATACATACATACATACATACATACATACATACATACATGTACATACATACATACATACATACATACATACATACATACATACATACATACATACATACATACATACATGTACATACATACATACATACATACATACATACATACATACATACATACATACATACATGTACATACATACATACATACATACATGTACATACATACATACATACATACATACATGTACATACATACATACATACATACATACATACATACATACATGTACATACATACATACATACATACATACATACATACATACATACATACATACATGTACATACATACATACATACATACATGTACATACATACATACATACATACATACATGTACATACATACATACATACATACATACATACATACATACATGTACATACATACATACATACATACATACATACATACATACATGTACATACATACATACATACATACATACATACATACATACATACATACATACATGTACATACATACATACATACATACATGTACATACATACATACATACATACATACATGTACATACATACATACATACATACATACATACATACATGTACATACATACATACATACATACATACATACATACATACATACATACATACATACATACATGTACATACATACATACATACATACATACATACATACATACATGTACATACATACATACATACATACATACATACATACATACATACATACATACATACATACATACATACATACATACATACATACATACATACATACATACATACATACATACATACATACATACATACATACATACATACATACATACATACATACATACATACATACATACATACATACATACATACATACATACATACATACATACATACATACATACATATACATACATACATACATACATACATACATACATACATACATACATACATACATACATACATACATACATACATACATACATACATACATAAAAACAATAGAACACACAAGAAATCTTTTGATGACAAAATTTTGGAAAGAAAACTCTTCCAGGAGTTTGACATGTGAAAATATAGATATTTTGGTTACAAGTGCTGTCTCTATTTTTTGTTTCTATTTTTATGCAGTTTCTTGTTGGTTTCTGCGTAGTGTTTGTATCAAACAGACAAGCTGAATGGTATTGAGAAATTCACTGTATGACAAAACATAATCAATATCAGCTCATTAATGCATGCTGAATTACCAAGTGAAGATAAGATACAGATACATGTAATGTACAATGTGATGCTCCTTAATATGTTATTGAAATAACACACCCACAGTCACTTGTTGTTGGAACCCTAGAAATATCCCTTGCTTTACAACCTTGTGATGATTGATATAACGATGCATAAAGTGTTGCTGCTAAGGTAACCATGGTAACAGAGTAGGAAACTGGACACAACTCACATTGTAAAACTTCCACACCTCTGATATCATTATTTTTTTAAGAGAATGCAACTGAATTTTTTTTAAAAACATATACAATGTATGGATATGTGGGCTTCAAAGGGAAAAAATAATGAGACCATTTTGACATTATCGTTAGACATCTAGTATTCCTTACACAGACCAATAATGGCACAACAACTTTTTATATATTCTCAATTTCAGCTGGTGTCATCAGAGGTACAATTTTTTTGGGGGGCCTTACATGGAAGCACTCTGTGTCGACTTCTAGACATTTAGTGCCACAGTGGTCCTAACTTTCCCAATGGCATATACAGCAATGTCATCAGACAATTTAGAATCTTTGTTGACTCAGTTATAGCAGGGCTCAAAATTAACAATAGTCCCATGCCCACAGACTACCAATTCTTGTCATGGGGCTACCATAGTTTGCAGCTGGTAGCCCACTCAGGCTACCACTGATTATGTGATGAGGATGGTAGATTTATGGACATGAAAGTATTTTAATAATACACATATTTTCAATAGAGGAAATCAGTTTTCAGTTCAGGAACTACAATATACGGGTCACAATCCTTGGCCTACCAATTTCTGAAACTGGTAGCCCACTTATGACAACCACAGAAAAAAAGTTAATTCCAAGCCCTGCTTATAAGGCTCGTACCGGAAGAATTCTTGTACAGACCTATAGTGGCACCATAACTTTCCCAAGTTAAATGCTAGCTACAGCAATGTCATTAGATCATGTAGAATCTCCTTTTTAGCCTTAGACTTCTATGCATTGAGTCTCAGGGCTTCTTGTACAGACGTTAAGTGCATCGTCGCAAACCACGGCCTGTTTTACGGCAACGTTCTTGATGAGCCTCCCACATGATATTTCAAAATGTAGTGGTAGCAATAATAACTCTGGCTTGCGAGAATGGTTAGGTGGCACAATGACCACCCTGACTTCCTCAATGGTATATGTGTAAGCCTCGTGGCTTCTTGCACAGACCTATAGAGACACAATGGCTGTCATAGCTTCCCAACGCCAGCCGTCATCATTTACAGTAATTATAATGTTATGCCTATAGGCCTGAAGGATTTCTGCAAGGTTATTATTTGTGCTTACTTGTTTCCTATTCATCTTCTACGTACAATTTGACAATAGCGACTTGGTCACTCCATCACATTGCCATGGTAACCATATATGAAGTCAGAAGAGGAGAGTCAATTGAAAAGACCTTGGTTGTCTGTTTGTTTCTCAAAAACATGTTGTTGTTTTATATATTTAAAGTCCAACAGAATAGGTCAACCAACAGAGATCAGAGATTTCTCAAAATCATCACTGGAGTTACAATCATACAAAATGTATATTTACGATACACAAACTGAACTGGCTCAAACACTGCAATCTGATTGATTATACATTTATACATGTATATATACATGTAGGAACATTTCACAACATCAATGCCCTGGATTCATAAATTTAACTTCATTTTGCACTAAGAAATACTATTATGACAGGACCTTATGATGCACGAGTGCAAGTGTGGCATACTCGGGGTATTCACACAAGTGCCTGCCATATTGAACACATATTGCCTGGCCATGAGGGCTATAGCACCCGTTTATTACACCCGAGGGACTGTGAGTTACCAGAATCACATGCTATTTTCCGAGGCCAAAGGCCGAGGGAAATAGCATGTGATTCTGGTAACTCACAGCCACGAATGACCTGACTTTGAACTAAAGGGCAAAAGACTTAACCTCACTTCTCAAAACTACACTGATTATTCTTCAGGGTTAATATTAGTAAGATCTACCTGTGAGCTTCTCTCAAGGTATTTTACATTGGCTCTGCATTGCAATTATCATACCAGGTACATTGAAATCTATTTCAGATTCATGTAGCATTCCATACTTCTGTTAACGGTATTTACAAAGCTTAGCCAGAGAATACTGCATATTATTATTAAACTGAAATTAATATAAACTCACTTCAAATTAAATAAATTAGTAGTCAGCTACTACAAAACCAAGGTGACTATAGCATTCCAAATAGGCAGCATTGTGTTTTTTTACGACAAAACCAGAGTGACTATAGTGTTTCAATTAGGCAGCATGGTGTTTTTCACTACAAAACCAGTGCAGTGTTTTCCCCAGAGAGTTTTCACGTATCAGCCCGATATCCTTTAATTTTCGCCAATACGTGATCAGTTGTCCCGATACGCTGTCTGATTGCTTAGGATCGGTAAATTGCACGTTACATTGTTCATCTGTCACTCTGTCACCTGACGCCTTTGTTGTTTTCAATGTATACTCCCAACGTTTGTATTGATCCTTCACACATAAGTAAAACAAAAGAGTTTCTAATTAGTTCAAACGACTATTCAACCCTCTACCACTATCAGACAGATTTCATTGAAGTTTGGCGTCAGTATTGTTTTTGATGGGAATAAAATGCATAAACCCGCTAATGTTAGTACGATTCACACTACGGTACAATCTTTCGGTAAATCAAAGGCAAAACCAGCCTATCCGTAATGTCGGTTCGGCCATAGAAGCATGTCGGAACTGCCAGGTTTTCACAAACAAACGATGCCGTGCCATTTTGCTATAATAAAGTATAAAAGTTCGACAAACACATGAAGTTGGCATTCAGTGTCTCTTTCGAGTATGTCTCAACCCAAGAGCGATTTGCGTAGTTGGTTTTATACTCCCGTGTCATGAAAAAAGTTGAACAGACTAATGTACCTTTCGATAAAGTGGTGATGTTATCTCCGATTATCAGTTTCAAGTTCAATTTTACTCCAAAAACACTTTTAGTTTGTAGTTAGACATTGTAGACTGATACATCGTATGACTACGATGAAAGCATGGATTTTCCAATATAACGGCCATGACGTCACAAACTATTGCTAGTTTTTGATGTCCTCAATAGGGAAGTATAGTAAGTCTCGTGTATCATGAAATTTTGGACTAACATGATGTCTACAGGTAGCTAGCTGTACACAAACTTTTCGTGTTTCGAAAGTCTAATTTATCTGTGGACATTAAGATTGAAATAATTTCAGCTTTCCTAAGAATAATAATCAAAAACACTGGTTTTAAAAAACTGTTATGAGTTTCTTATTGGTGCTAATATTTTGTAGTAATAAATTGGCCTTCAACTTTCCTTTGACCACAAATACTTGTACTACTTGTTTGATATTATGATGTACATTGATTTTATCATTGAGTTACTCAGGAATATAATTAGTTTGTCATGTAAATTTATGCTAATGTCAATATCATATCAACAAACCTGGGGAGAACACTGCAGTGACTAAAGCATTTCAATCAGGCAGCATGGTGTTTTTTACTACAAAACCAAGGTGACTATAGCGTTTCAATTAGGCAGCATAGTGTTTTTCACTACAGAACCAAGGTGACTGTAGCATTTCAATTAGGCAGCATGATGTTTTTTACTACAAAACTAGAGTGACTATTATAATAGCGTTTCTATTAGGCAACATTGTGTTTTTTACTACAAAACCAGAGTGACTATAGCGTTTCAATTAGGCAGCACGATGATTTTTTACTACAAAACTAGAGTGACTATTATAATAGCGTTTCTATTAGGCAACATTGTGTTTTTTACTACAAAACCAGAGTGACTATAGCGTTTCAATTAGGCAGCATGATGTTTTTTACTACAAAACTAGAGTGACTATTATAATAGTGTTTCTATTAGGCAACATTGTGTTTTTTACTACAAAACCAGAGTGACTATAGCGTTTCTATTAGGCAGCATTGTGTTTTTTACTACAAAACCAGAGTGACTATATCGTTTCAATAAGGCAGCATGATGTTATTTATGTCTCACACAAAATCTTCTGTTGTGAATTACACAAAAAAAAATACAGGCACTGATAGCATTTGCACTCGCCTAAAATGTTACACTTTATCTGAATGTGAACAAAAATAAACAGCTTTGTTGTTTGAATCTTCACAGTTTCACTCAACAGTGAGGTTCATTTGTGTTCACAGTGAGACAAAATGTATCATTTACGTGCATGCGAGCTACCTGAGTCAGTATATTTGTTTGTGCACTTCAACACAAAAAACATTGTGTGGAATGTAAAAATCATTATGATTATGCCACCTAATTCAAACTCTATAGTCACTCTTGTTTTGTAGTAAGTACTTAGTTTCCCTGATATCTTATAGGGGTTTTATTGGTAATCATTGTAGTAAAACACATAATGCTGCCTAATAGAAACGCTATAGTCACCTTGGTTTTGTAGTAAAAAAACACAATGCTGCCAAATTGAAATGCTACAGTCACCTTGGTCTGGCATCAATGTGATTGCTGAACTTCATTTATTTAGGGGGGTGGGGAGGGGGTCTGGCATCAATGTGATTGCTGAACTTCATTTTCAAACTATTAAACAATTTCGAAAACATTCATGAAAGTGATAACAGGTTCTGTATTTACTACTGAGATGTTGAGATGTTGAAATTTACTTCTAATATGATATACATAGTGCTGGTTTTTCGGTAGTATTTTAATGTGTTTACCATCATATTTTTACATTGCATCAATCATAGTGGTGTGACGCCTACAATTTTCATTATGGTTTACATGCATATAAACATGTCGATGTCGTACTTGTGAACGTTCCTTTAGGGGGAGGGATTTTTGTCCTAAACGAACAAATTTCGTTTATTGAGTGTATGCGACATTGTGCAATCGTCCCCAAGTCTAAATACAAGTTGTATGTGACACTAGACAAGTCTAAATACACTGTATGTGACACTAGACAAGTCTAAATACACTGTATGTGACACTAGACAAGTCTAAATACACTGTGTGTAACAGACAACAAAAATCCATTATACAAGCGACATAAACTATACTGTCTAAATGTACAGGTATCATTTTGAATTCAAGGACACATCTTACAGATTCATTCTGTCAATGGACACAGATTCTCAAGGTTGCTACAATTTATTATTATCACGCCATGGTAATAATAGTAATACTGTCACTAGAGACCGGTATTACACTGCAATTAGATCTACTCATTATAGCTGTGACGGGTTAAAAAAAAAAAGATGTATATAAATTCTTTATTCAAGAGATGTTGATTGCTATATAGTTACATACTCATCCTTGATCAATAACAACAACTAATTCTTCACAAAAATACAAAATAAATATAGTGGACTGTGGTAATATCTATCCCTGGTCTATCTATCCCTGATATATCTATTCCTGATCTATCTATTCCTGATATATCTATTCCTGATCTATCTATCCCTGATATATCTGTCCCTGATATATCTATTCCTGATCTATCTATTCCTGATATATCTATCACTGATATATCTATCTATCCCTGGTCTATCAATCCCTGATATATCTATCCCTGGTTTATCTATCTCTGATATATCTATCCATGGTCTACCAATCCCTGATATATCTATCCCTGGTCTATCAATCCCTGATATATCTATCCCTGATATATCTATCCCTGGTCTATCAAACCCTGATATATCTATCCCTGATATATCTATCCCTGATATATCTATCCCTGGTCTATCAATCCCTGATATATCTATCCCTGATATATCTATCTCTGATATATCTATCCCTGATCTATCTATCCCTGATATATCTATCCCTGATATATCTATCCCTGATCTATCAATCCCTGATATATCTATATCTGATATATCTATCCCTGATATATCTATCCCTGATATATCTATCCCTGATATATCTATCTCTGATATATCTATCCCTGATATATCTATTCCTGATATATCTATCCCTGATTAACTAGACTCTTTACAAAATTTAAATATAATAGATTAGTATTTTTTTTTAATTTTTAGTTTTTCAAATAACAAACAGGGCATTTGGATGAGGATTGGGTATTAATTTCTGATACTTAATTTATAAAGTGATTTTATCATGACTTGTGAAATGTGAAACAACATACGCCAAGTCCTTGTTTGTAACTCAATACAATGAATTAGATTTGAATTAATAAATACATGTAAAATCTTTGTTATTGTATGCACAGTTACAAAGCTTTACATATTAATTTATTGAGTTACAAACAAAGACTTCACATATCTTGTTCCATGTTGATTTTTCAAGTAGGAAGCCATGACAAAATTGCTTTATAAATCAAAAATCCAAATAAACACCAAATCCTCATCCATATGGCCACGTTGACAGTTACAGTCAGCCTTGACATGACAATATCAAATATAGCATTTTTTTTTTAATTAATTGTATTTCAGTGAGTTTATCTAACAGATATATGACAATAATGCAGACATCTGGGCCGAGTAAACATTACAGTAGCATTCAATGCATGCAATTTTACTAATCAAAACATATTTATTGGAGTATGAGTGTTAGATGACAAAATCTTGTACTTGTTCATATACATGATTTTCGTTAAATCAATAATATATTATTTCAGTGACACTGCTAAGAAGACAAACTTGGAACACTTGTTCATCTACATGAAAACTTTGACTAATTAATTGTGATTTGTTCGAAATGTGTCTGTTTCTCAATCAACAGTGGAAGAAGAGGATTTGTGTATGAGACGTTGACTAAATTCAATACATTTTTTTCAGTGACAATCTTTGGCGACAAACTTGAAATGCTTATTCATCTACACAACTTGGACTAAATTCAATAAAATATTTTTCAGTGACAATCTTCAATGACTTGCATACTTTTTCATGAATACCATGTCAATAAAATTCAATAAAATATCTTTTTCAGTGACAGCAAGATGAAAATAATGTCGTATGTGTTCATCTATATGACTGTTATTAAATTCAATAAAATGTGTTTTTTAGTGACAGTCATCAATAACAAACATGGAACACTCATTCATCTATAAAATTTTTCCAAAATTCAATCACTATGTCAAATGTACAAGTCATCAAATATGTATAACAGACTAAAAGCCTTACAATATTTACTTTCCTACATGTACAGATTCCTTCCTTTTTTCCATCAATTATTTCCATGGATGTAAATAGGGTTTTAGTGGATTTCCATTACAAATGTCTTTCATTTCATAAACACGTGCAGTAAATTTTTAAAAATTTAAATCGTTATTAATTATACATAACCAAATAATTGGTTTTCGATATGACTGACTGTAGACATCCTGCGCTAATTTTTGAGAATTTCCATTTAAGTTGACTTCATTTTATACAACAAAACATAAAATATTTCTGATTTTAAACATGATCACACACATTTCCAAGTTGGGTGCTTGTGTGCTTCACGGGAAATGAGATGATGGTAAGTACATCAAAATACTACATACTGGAAACCCAGCACCGCCTGTCACATTAGAAGTAAATTTTAATCATTTTCTCAACATCTCATTAGTAAATATAGAACCTGTTATCAATGAAGGTATGAAAGTTTTCGAAATTTGGTCAAAAGTGCGAAAATGAAGTTCAGCAATCGTATTGACATCAGACCCCCCCCCCCCCCCAACTAAGTTCATTTATTGAGCTTGTGTTAAATTGTGCGATCGTCCCATAATTAAACTCTACCACAAGAAATCATAAGACAGAATCCTCTACTCTACAAAAACCCTTGACATCTTTGTGACTCTGTGAAATTGAAAGTTTTATTAAAAATGTAGAAATCTGGTTTTACAATTTGAATAATACACACTAGTAATAGTACATATTTACGAAGTGTCTTTACAACGTATGTCATAATCATAGCATAGTAATAGTACAATTTTTACCTCTTGGCACAAACCTCTAATATCACAATAGCCCTATATACATCTTTCACAACTCCCTACACTTTGTACATACAATCCAATGCAGCCTCTGTAAGTATGACTAAAGCACATTCACATTCCCGTCTCTATCCTAGTGCGGTCCAACTATGGTTCAAATCTTGCCGAAGGGTATATAGTGAAATAGTAAGCCTTGAACCAGCAACCTACAGATTTCAAGCAGCCAATCTAACTAAATGACAAAATGGAACTCTTCAGATCTATATCAGCTCCTCATATGAAAGACTCATACTATACATTTCCATCAATAAAGAACTTTTAAATACCAGAACACTGTAGAAGGCAAAGAAATTTTTTTTTCTTTTTTTTTCCTTTGACCTGCAATTTTGAAAGTAATATGTGAAGTATTTCACTCTCAAATGAGCCAATGTATGAAACGTCAATAGAAAATAATAGGAATTCATCTTTGTTGGCAGATCATTGTATTCAATTGAAGTCTTCCAGCAAAAAACACATCAATTCACCATGACATTCTGTTAACATAAACAGCGTAAATATCCTAGACACTGAAACTAGACATTTTGAACGGGGAGTGAAGGAAGTTATCTACATCCGGGCACTTAAACCATCACTGAACAGAGACGGAGGGTGATACAAACTTCCAGGCACATATGACCCCTTATTAGGCTCAGGTGTCCATAAGGCCACATGTACTGAATAGTTGGTCAAACTGTTGACAAAGACTGATGTGTGCAGTTGTAAATTTCAGGAAAAATGTTTAAGTTATGTTTTGGAACAAAAGTTAAATTGAATGCTATAAAATAATGGGGTTGAATTTAAAACCTTTTATTTCTATATCTCCTCATATCTATCTCAAGTTCTAGTCTCCTCATGAAGTGTGCATTCTCTGTAGTTGGTCTGATCTTCGTTTATTTTAACAAACTCAGAAAATAATATTCGTATACGTTGTCTATTTTTGCATAAAATAATTTACAGGTCCAGAGCTCTGTCTAGTCTTCAATCTGTCATAATTTCTATTTGACAAATGAATTATTGAAGCAGACACTGCTGTATTTTAAAGTGTCCTAATTTTTGTGTATTGACTACATGTACATCAGAAAAGTCAAATGCACATGTTGGTAATGGAACAAACTAAGCACATCACAGTTGGACAAGCAAACATTCACGCAAAACTACGTGAAAGTGTTATATATTCCCCACCTCCCCCCCCCCCAAAAAAAAAAGTGTTTTATTATGATGAACTATATCTTTTGTCATGCTCCTAAATTACATCTTTACTTCTACATACAAATGCATCTTAAATTTGAGACATTTTGTTGTTCTGACAATGTTTGTTCAGCTCCTGAGGGAAGTATTTTCAAGAAGGGGTGTGTATCATAATACAATCACAGCTAATACAATTATTTTAATGGCACATATACAGAATCACTAAACATAAATTGCTACATGGTTATTTCATTCTCTGTATTCCACAACAACTTTTGTACTCACTTCCATAAACATTACAAACTGATGAAACTAATGGCTTAGACACATAAAATTTGGTACACTGCATGCCATTGTGAACACAAAACAATATTATGACAACTGACACTCATTGTAAATCTGAGTGTTGTCTGTTTGTCTTCACAACATGCTTATACTAACAGTGTGTGTAGTTTGTAAATGTACATATATAAGGAGAACGCCATTCAAAGAAATAGAGATATTTTCATAAACTCTAGGTTCTTCAGAGTCATTTCATGATTTGACATCACCTACAATTACTTGTGATTTCTGAGAAACATCAAGTTGATCTTGATTCCTGAGTGGCTATTCCCTTCAATGTAAAGCATCTCCTTATGAATATTCACATTTCAACCGTGAATATATTATTTTTGTTGACTCCCCAATGATGCAATATCCCAGAGGAAAGATACCTATAAAGGCACAAGAGTAACTGGATATTTCTCTGAAATCACAAGTAATCCTCTGTACCTGAAATGGCATACTAGTATTAAGGCCTATGTGCATCACAAAAAATAATGAATATATGATTTCTTGGTCAACACCATAACTTCTGCTCCACACACTTTGCATGCATTACTAACAAGTTGACTTTCTCTTTCTATTTTCTCCCTCTACAATGAGGTGATATGCTATCGCAGGTGCTGAGAACTGTAGGTGATGTAAAATCATGAAATGACTATCCAGAACCCATAGTTTACGAAAATGACTTCATTTTCTGGAGTGACATCCCCAAGTTTAAGTATATAACATTGAATCAGTGCGGTATCACTGCTTTGTTCACCATACCTTGCCACCGATGACGAGGCCAGCAGAGAAGTCATGTTTCTTGCCAATCTTACAGAGTACCTCATACGTCTGTAATGCTAATTCTCTGGTGGGTGATATGATCAGTGCTCCTAACCCATCTATAGCACTCCATCGATTTCTAAATAGACATTCCAATATCTTTTAAAAATATAACATGAAGAAAGATTACTACATCTTCAGTTTCTTAACATATCGAATATCTTTCAAAACAAAAAAGTGATCATTCGCACAAATTACTATGTGATCATTTTTATTCTTTCCTATTTCATGTAGTTAAACACCTTTTGCTTATCCCACCACTTTCTTGAATCACTGTATGGACCCCACTGGAAAGAAGCCTTTGACTTTGTGGGTTATCCAAGTAATTCAACAATTTGTACTAGTTTTTATTTGTATATCTGTACTGTTGATCTTGTTGTTTTACTGAAATAAACTAAACTAAACAGTCTGTTATACTCCATTCGTAACAATACTGATGAGACATTAGCAACGATTTAGGATTCATCTTTCAAAAACTTTCTGACTGTATGATTAGAAATGTTTATTTATAACATAAATGTGATATAAGTCTAGATGTGTGGGCTCTCTCTCTCTCTCTCTCTGTCTCTGTCTCTGTCTCTGTCTCTGTCTCTCTCTCTCTGTCTCTCTCTCTCTCTCTCTCTCTCTCTCTCTCTCTCTCTCTCTCTCTCCCTCTCCCTCTCCCTCTCCCTCTCCCTCCCTCCCTCCCTCCCTCCCTCCCTCCGCTGTCGGGGGTACAAAGGCAATGTTGTGTTAGAGAAATCCATTTGCCTATATCATGATACAGTAGAGAGCGAGAGATTATAGAAAACCAGACCACACATAATCTAGCAAAATGCATGTAACGACTCATGATTGGCACTCAGTAAACTGAAAGATAGACTTACAGGTATGAGGAAAGCTAGTGTTTTGCCAGAACCAGTTTTAGCAGCTCCCAGTATATCTTTTCCTTGGAGAGCCAGGCCTATTGTTTCACGTTGGATTTCTGTTGGTACTTCATACTCCGCCTCCAGTAGTCCAGTCTGTGTCTTCGTACAAAGTGGAATGTCTGCAAACTTTTCAAGCTTTTGTGAATCAATCTTACAGAGGTAAAAATGCAGAGATTTATTGATTAAGATTTGAGCATTATGGGACATTTTACAATATACACATCTATGTTTAGTTGGCAGAAATTATTGTAGCCAGTAAGATACAGAAGTGAGTGGTTACCTACATGACAGCGGACCAACGACTGGACCTTTCAGACTTAGTACAATTTATTTATTTATTAATCTTTCATATACAGACACCAATTCAGTGTATTAGCACTGTTCTACCATTGAACCTGTTGCAAGATTACGTACACAGAAAAAAAGGGTCAAACTAGGACAAAAAGTTACAGATGCACAGTGTACTTTCATTTTAGTAGATATCTAATTACATTGCCAGACTACATTCTTAAGATGTCTTTTAAATATCGATGGATTCGGAGCTCATCTTATGGATAGGGGTAGATTGTTCCATTGAACAGCACCACTATAGTGAAATGCCCATTTCCCATATTCAGTTTTAACTGTAGGGATGTATATGTTACCTTTACTGGCCTGTCTTGTGTTATAGAGAGGAATTTGGTTGGAAAGACTGAACAATTGTGTTGTGTGCTACACCTCAATCCAAAGTTACTCTCCAACTGCTCTAGTATTAAGCTAGCTACATTTGTAAGTGCTTATACCGTATTCTGCCACATATACAAAACACATCTTAGCAACTAAAAACCTTTAATAGATAGAAAAGTTGAATGCTTGCACTATTAAACACAGTATTAACAACTGCATTTATGGGAAAACCTTGTTTGGTGACATCACATGTACATGTACCCAATCTCTTTGCTTGACAAATACACACAGTGTCAAGACAGCAGTTACGGTATATTCATGATGCCATATCACCAGGGGGTTTCCCATAAACCCTTGCAGGAAATCAATCCCCAAGAGAACTCATCACATGTACATGAATAATGCAGTAGGACATTCAGAAAGTACCATACACCAGGTGTACATTGTATTTATTATGCAGTTACTGGTGACGGTACATTCTGAAATTTCCTAAATGCATAATGACATGAATGTTTGTATCCATTCAATGTGAATATTGTACATGTAGTCCACAGATGACTACATGCATGGACTTATTGTGCACACAAGAGAAGTGCAAAGATCCCCACTAGGTCAGTTACGAACTCAGCCAACTGTATAATTTAATCATAATACCAGAAAATATTATAAGTATCCAGAATCTATGAAACTATCTATATCAAGCATACAACATATAATGATTAGTTGTCACTTTTGGTGGAGCTGTCTTTCCTACAGCTAAAATATTGAGGGATCGCCGAACGCCCATCATACACATTTTCTGTTTCCTAAGAATGATTTAGATAGATAAAAAACCGAGCCGAGTTCTCTTGATTCCCTGTGCATAGTATGTAAATACACACACTCTCATCCCAGAGTGATTTCACAATCAAATTAATCACATGACATCATCAACACAAATCCACATGGTCATGATCACAGGGGCATGTATTATTGCTTTGATTGCCGTTTTCTTAGGAATATATCGTACGAATCCTGCTGCTACAAATGTATCAATCTCTATACTAGTAGAAATATTTTCTTTTCTCCTTACTGGTAGGAGTATATAGTCAAAAGGTTGTTATATTTAGTCTGTAGACCTGTAAAACAACAATCTATGAAATACTACACGCCCCTATGGTCATGATGGTATACATATATCGCGTGAATAGTAACAGGAATCTTGATCGACATAATTAGGTGTAGTCTGTGAGTGTTAATTTTCAGCATGAACTTTAAAGGTAGTGGTGTCACCCAACACATACACAAGTATATTAATCACATGTTCTCCATGTGTTGTGGTTTACTCAAATCCGCGTGTCCTCACCTCTCAAACACGACGGGAGTAAATTTCATATGTATTAATACTTCAACTTACATCGTTATATCTTTCAGGGAGCAATTTTATCTCTCGTTTGTCACCTTGCAATGATTTTATTACAAAGTGCTTCTTCGTTGCTCTCGAAGACTTGCTTTTGCGAGTGTGTCGGTAACCCTTCTGATATCCACTGCGCGCAGCCATCTTGGAAATTCCGGATGTTACCGAAGATGTTCGACTGTTACCGAACGCTCACGTGGTTTAAATATCGACGCTCTTTTGTTTGGTAAAAGGTATTTGCATAAGCCTGTTAGATTCCGGTTACCCGACCCCACCTAGTTTTTCACGTCGACCCTAAACTTTTTTTTAGGTATTCGAAAATAATAAATTGTGTGAAGTCTTGCAAGAAATAGTGGATATGGAAACTGACATCAACAGACAATACAAAACTGTTCTTCCTGGCATTTTGTAATGGCTGTACATCTGATGAGAAGAAACCAATAACACAGCGACCACATGGAAAAACAACAGAACACATAACTATCTGAACTAGACAATCACATATGAAAAAATACATATGTAAATAAATAAATTGAGCGTAATCGGAACCACACATTTTTTTTTGTTAGGTCGTATCCGCTTTCGATCCGCTGGAAATTGTAGGAAGTGAAATTATGAATGCTTACAATTCTAATTTTTTTTTCTTCCAAGTATGATTGCAGGTTATTTATCAATTTATCACAGTATATGTTTTAAAAAAAATAAAGAAAAATAAAAAAAATAACTCTACGCCATGCCATGGCTTAATAATAATCTTTTATACGCGTCTCCCAAAATGTCCAGTGAGGGCCATCCCTCATGGGTTCAGTGTTAATGCAGGAGGAAACCGGAGTACCCAGGGAAAACCTGCATTGTTCGGTAGAGTCAAACTAAACGACACCCTTCTTACTTACAGCGGACCCTGAGGTGGCGAACGCCGACCGCAGTGGTAAGAGGCAAGTCACGTGGTTTAACCACGAGGCCACGGTGCATGTGAGCCTCATATTAAATGATTGGTCCTAGAAGTTGGCAATTATAACAGTAACCATTAATTGACTAATTAAAATCAGTCATTCATTCATTCATTCATGTAAGAAATTTACTGTTTCCACACTTAATCACTTCGAGGATTGGGTTTTGTTTTTGATATAGCTGCGTTTCTTCCACTTTATTGTCTGTTAGTGTTTTGCTCCAGCTCGAAAGTGTTTAAATCGTCTCGCTATAAGCTCGACCTGCTTGTTTCTGAATCAAAAATGCGATGATATCTCAATAGACTTTTATTAGGATTTCACTGTACTTTGTACATCCATAAGCAATTTAATAAACGAAAAAGCGAAAAAAAACCAACACCCAGGTTGTTGAGAACAAATCCGGAAAAGTACAAAGTAACTAAACGATAACGAATTCTTTAAAGCATAATCGAAAATGAGTATCATCATGCATCCATAGTGTAACTTGTGTTCCACTCTTCTACAGCGAGTTACATGTTAGCTTAAAACATGAAACAAAATGTTATCTCACGCTACAAAAATTCTTACCAACACCATGCTGCATATTTGTCTGTATTAACGACAATTGTTACACGTATCGTTCATGGATGGAGATCACAGTAACTCACACAAACTTGAAAATGTAGCAAACTGTTTTGTAGTGTTATTTTTGTCCTAGACAATGAAACTATGTATTTAAAAAAAATGTAAGCAAGAATTCTGATCACTGAGAGTTAGCCGTTGAATTTCAGCATGTTAAAATTAAGATTTGCCAAGTCTGGCGACGATAGCGCGACATTCGAAGTCTGTTTCAGGTCAGCTGGCTTCTACTATATATTGTTACTGACTCTGAAATCATTACTCAAAATGTTCGCCCTCTGTTAAATTTTTCTGATTAGGTACCATGCAGCTAGGCGTTATTCACTCATTCGACGTACAGGTCAGGGCCTTATCAAACTTTTAAAAACAGTGCCGAGGTTTCATATTAAATGGAGATAAAGGTGAGACTAATTAATTTTGCTTCATATTTTCATAGGGTACCCAGAATTTCATAAGAGTCGCCAGGCCTCTCTAAAAATTTGTGTATTCAATTCCCACCATGTCTCGCAGTCTGCATCAGCTCTCTTTCTGACCAGACTTGAGGAGGTTTCATAACTCGACTTTAGAGAGCTCGCCCGAGGCAAAGTTTTAAAACGACTATTTTTGTTCTCTAAGCCTAAAGATATACTGTAAACCCCATCTTTGTTCACCTTGAAATTACCTTTATGTGATTGCAGGGTGCTTGTAGAGGGGGCCATTTGTCATTATAACTCGGATATTCATGGTTGGGATGGGGGCCTAAGACGACATTTCACAACTACTACAATATCAAGTGCCATAGACAGACAGACAGACAGACAGACAGACAGACAGACAGACAGGAGGGGTTTAACTAGAGAGATTGACCTCACCAATTGTATGCAGGGTAGTTTTATTCTTATACTCCCAATCTCAATAGAATGTTTTCCTATTTACTAGTTATTTAGCCAGGACCTTGAGTCCACAAGTAGGGAGGCAGACACAACAACTTTGTCTACATATCGTGTACGTGCTTTGATTGCTGAAACGAAGTTATATAGTCTAGCACAAGAGACAAAAATGCCGGTAATCTCACCGAGTGAATTTGGGGAATTTTTCAACAGACGATCTTGCACAACACTAGTCTTCGGATAAGGGGGCTTCATTTTAAGGTGAGCTTTCAAGTTATGTTAGAATCTATCAGGAGAAGGAGAAATTTATAAAAATTGGTGATGTGATGTGCATATTTAAGAAATGACCGCGTGAAAAATTTACAATCTGGTCATTGAACCAAACAAATTCGTCTTTTATAACTCGGCCAGACTTGAAAGTCCTAAAAAAATATTTTAATTGAAATTACTAACAGTATTCTTGAAACTTTCCAAATAAGTTTAAATATTTTCTCATTATTTCTTTATTGGTTACGAATTTTAACTGTCTTTCAAAAGAAACAAATCGATATCGTGGGGGAGGGAGGGGATGGGGGTTCCAGACGTGTGTACCTTGAACTGTGACGTAATCTTTATAGTCATCACAATAGCACGGACTGAGTTGTGATGATGACTTGGCGCCGTACGGTCGGTCGGTCGGTCGGAGGTAGATGGATGGGTGGATGTGTGGATGGGTAAGTGGGTGGGTAAATATGGGTGGGTGGTTGGTTGGTTGGTTGGTTCGTTGGTTGAATTACATGCATTTGACGGTTCGAAAAAAGATATATAACTTAGGGTAAAAAATCTAGATATGAATGTCTAGTCGATAAAATGAAGTGTGTATGACATATTTATTTAAGCTTGTTTGTTGCTGTCCCTGGTCCATTTTATCAGATATATGTTGTTACGTTTGTTGCCATTCATATTGCTGTTTGTCTTATTTTCGATGTTGTTGTCTTCACTTTTGTTATTGTTCTTCTTGTCCAAATTTCCTTCAATCTGAGCATATTCTTACTGTAATTACGTAACTCATCACGAAACACGTTTATCATTTTAGTACACTAATTGCCATTTCATCATGTTTCTTGCGGAAATGTACCACGAAGATATCAAATTATGGACATGAAAGAAAATATTTCAACTACGTCATCGTTTTACAATGACGTCATTATATACATTATGCCTGCTCGTTACAGTATACTGCACCGGTATGGTTGAAATGTAACATTAGATATACACGAAGGTCATGTTGTGTACGTATACACTACCAAATAATTGTCTGGGTTTTTTTCCAAAATATTTTCCACGCGTTATACCTGTACACTGATTCGTATTTCGGGTGCAAAGAAGGTCGTTCATTTTGTTGGAATGTCTTCAATAACGCCGCCCAAAGTTAGTTTCTTTTTTTCCCCGGGAAAAAAATGATAAAAAAACGCATAACATGTTGGCCAGAGTTTGTGCATCATACCGGTGTACCGGCTGTCATGGAGTCGTATTCTGGAAAATACATATACCTCTAAATCATTACCGGTACGACTGTGTCTGTCTGTCTGTCTGTCTGTCTGTCTGTCTGTCTGTGTGTGTGTGTTTAATTTATGGGTCTTTTTGTCTATATATCTGCCTGTCTGTCTTCCTGTCTCTCTGTCTGTCTGTTTGTATTTGTGTGTCCCTGGGTGTCTATGTGCATGTTTGTGCATGTGTTTGTGTGTATACACTATCGCCGAAAGTTAGACGGTATTGTGTTAATGAGTAAAAAAACATTGAACCATAAAAGCATTTTCTAACAACAAACGACTGAAAAAAATACCAATGAAAAAACTGTAGACACGAGTGCACTTAATATTTTTAAAGTGAAAACAAAACATCCAATGTTGCCTCAAATATAGACTGGCGCCAGTCCCAAGGGAGGTTTATTTTTTGCCTCATAAATCGTCAAAAGTTTTGAGTTTGTAATTCACTTTTAGTTTGTATGTGTAGGGAATATTTTGTCCTACAGTGAGCTTTAATTCGTGTTCATCCGATTGTTTCGTAATCACTCATTCGTGTTAATATCATTTCATTTTCGAGAACACAGTTGTGTTTTTTAATAAAAAATATTATTTTATTCAAAATATAGAATTTTAAAACAAAACGTGGACTTTAAGCAAAGCTAACTGAAATGTTGTATGTCAATGCACAATTGGCAACGTTTGCAAAATGGAATACCGCACGAAACAAGGAAAAGACGTGACGTCAACATTTCTTTAGATCAAAGACGGATGTAAAGGTACTAATAGAGCCATATCCGAGGGATAAATTGGCAGAGTTTACTACTACATTTATTCAATAATAACAACAACAACAACAACAACAACAACAACAACAACAACAACAATGCACGTCAGCATGTGCTATATATGAAATCAACATATGTCAAGGATGCTGATGAAATTAATACTATCACGCTTGTATTCCAAGTCCTTGCACAAAGGAAATCACACGACCAAGAAACAATCTTATTAAATTTGGAAAAAGAAAATCTAACCTCCCGTTTTCCCGATATACCTTTTATCTACAGAATATCTACTATTTGACCTGATTTTAAAATAACACTCAATATGCATTTAATTTCTTTTTTTAACACTAAATGGTATGCTCATGATAGATGCACTGACGACTTAAGGTTTATAATAGTTGGGGTTTGCAGGAAATCTTATTGCGAACAATAATCGTTTAGGCCATGACATGTTTAAAGACATACTATATAAAAAGAAACCGACGACAGTTGGGTGTTCAATTTCCATAAAAATGAAATGTACACGGTGGCAACCATTTTGAATCAAATTGACAACAAAAACACAGACCTTCAAACGAAGAAAAAACAACAACGAGGAATGCGATTCAGAAACTGGTGTTCATTGAGTCCAAATATAAGCTTCTAAAGTATTTTTCTAACGAAATTTCGACACAGTGTAAAAAATTTATTTTCTTTGCGAAAGAAAAGAAAGGAACAGAAAACACCGAATATATTACAGTGCACGTGTTTATCGATCAACAAATCTCAAAACGGAAAAAAAGAAGGATGAACACCAATAAAAACTACAGACAATGTGTCTCTCTGGAAGTGGTATTCTTAAAATGAAAACACGTCTAATTTTGCCTGAAATTCAGTATTAGAAAATCCCGGGTATACTAATTAATTGACATTATCCTATGCAAACCAGAATAGGGACACAAAGAAAAATCTGGTTTCCATTTAGTTTTTAATTTGAAAAAAAAAATCATCAAGTTGTATATTCGTGACATAGGAATGTTCAATGAGCCAAATTTAAAACAGAAAATTAAAAATAAAATCAATCAACAATAAGATCAACGACAAAAAAAAACCTGCATTGAAACGCCTCAGGAAGTGTTATTTACGGTATCGACTCAGACATACATGTCAAGGCCTTTGATAAAATTATAAATGATTCAGTTAATACCTTGCAGAGAGGAAATGAAAGTACCGTAAAATAAAATGTCATTTCCACAAATTTGTTAATCACGATAAAGTAATTTGTTATTTTTTCCAATTCATGCGTCAACAAATTGGCAGCCATGTGACTCGACGGTAAGTCAAGAACAACAATAACAACAACAAAAAGAGCTGCTCATTCAGTGCCCCTGACGATATAGCATATAGCACGCTTCGACTTTTACCACGCATAATTCACAAGCATCTGAAAAAAGAAACACACAAAAAAAATATATAAAGATATATAGCATTAGTTATTTCGTCTGAAATTTCTTTTCTTTTTTTAAGCGGCAATGCATGCAATTGCAGAAGTTTTGAAACAGGTTTTCAGAACAAAGGGAAACGGGAACAAAATAAATGGCGTTGCTATTATGAGAACTGACTTTACAGACTGTGTTCATAGAATCAAAGCATATCAAGTTTTGTTGATATCAAATAAAAATTTCCCCTCTCAGAGAAAAAAAAGAGAGAATATTACGCTTTTCACTGTTCCGGGGAAAAACCTCGGTATAGAAGCAATGTACAATTCAGTAGCAGCCATCTTGAATTTTGCAAATATAGTAGAATTTGAATATTGTTTCTTCAGATAAATGCTCGATGTACCCGGTATCCGATTTTTATCCTGGAGAGTTGTCAACAATTTGCAGTCAGACTGAGACAGTCGAACACACATGTAATACCATTACATGTGTAATGGCATTACATGTGTGTAATTACTAATGGCGGTACTTTTAAGGATTCACACATGCGGTCGGTTTGACTTAAAATGAAGAAACTCTTCAAGTTGCAAATTTCCTATCAAAGCGTAGAAAGAAGGCAGCTGTAATGTGTTACTGTTTCTCCCCAAGACATAGATATCATTATTTTGCAATAGGAATTGAACATTAGGATGTCAAATTCAGTCGCCGTCAAACCAACAATAACGTACCTGAACATAATCGATGGTAATTGAAAGTATTTTGTAATGATGTCTATTCGATTCGAGCGACGCTAATCACAAGTAACTATTTCTAGTTTTCCACCAAAGGTTAAATCTTGAAAGTAGACGATTCTGAATCGTGCACGTATAGTTGCAAGGGTGTGCTGTATATTATAGAAGGAGAGGAACGTGTTTAATGTAGCGAAAAGCGCTCACAAATCTCTACCGTTTCTGAAGTTTTATGACGTGGCTTGTCTGCATTCTTTTGTTCAGTTTAGTCAAACTCTGAATGATATACCATCTTACTACGACGCGGCTCATATTTTATATATAAGCTGATCGAACAGTGTAGTGACCCGGGAATGACCTCTGTACTATCGCCCGTAAACTATATTTGTCCATGACTTAACAACGTGGATACGAAGTCTAGTTTCAAAACTTTTATTGCGTTTAGGGTATTGTTTATTGCGCGGAATTGTATGTCGTTGGGGTCAGTTACGAAATAAAATAATGCCAGTGAAATACCATGTATACCAGTATTTTGTTTGTCTCTAAACAAAATTAGGCAAAATTTAAAAAATATCGTGTGTTCCCGATAATCCGACCGACCTTTATAGTTTAAGCCTCCGAACCCAAACATTTTTAAAAACATTTAAAACAAGAAGATAAGAAATTCTTTGTCTTCTTGACCTTCGTGTACATCTGTTTTCATTCCCCAGTGATGTCTGTATATATTTCATCAAACTATCACAGAAGGATTATTCTCACCTACATTTCGTTTGGTTTTGGCTCGAAACGATACTTTTCAAAAGTAAAAACAATTCAAACCAAATCAAATCAAATCCCAACCTACCTACTACCTACCTACCTACCTACCTACCTACCTACTACCTACCTACCTACCTACCTACCTACCTACTCTATTCTCAGGGGCCATGTTATCGGAAACTCACAATTATTTTTTCCCCGCCATATCAAGTATATTTTAAAAAAAGGAAACACACTCTATATCCGTTTCGTTTGGTTTAAAAACTTTTATGTAGATAGTCTCCTGAAATCAAACCACTCATTTGTCCATTCTCCTGAAATCAAACCACTCCATTGTCTCATCCGATGAAGATAGTTTATCAGTGTCCTATGCATCCTATTAAACATCAAATGTTGTGAAATCTTAACACGAGGTCTATAGCTATCTATGCCAGTTTTTAGAGACATTGTTAGTTCCACGTGACTCATCACAGACATGTGAAATATCTCCCGTCTTAGCCCGGATTTTATATTTCTCTCAGTCTGTTACAAAATCACTAAATATATCCCAACTTGATGTTGTACTGTATATGTTTAAAAAATGTTAAAATGAATCTGGGAAAACTAATCGAATTGTTGTGCCTGGATTGATTTCTGAATATATCCTCAGTACAACGAGTGTATATATTGCAATAGATGACTACAAAAAATATATCGTTTTTTTTTTCTGAAATAAAAGTACACAATCTGCTATTAATGTCTGAACTCCCCACCCACCCCACCCCCACCACCACCCCCTTTTCGGTCCGATGAGATTTCGTTACAAAATAAGCGCTTTCACTTGGTACTTTAAAACACAATAAATAGCTATACTGGTGCGACAAGGACTCACCCAACAGTTCAAGCAGACTCAAGAATAAAAGAACAATAATCATGGCCATCAATCGGTATAGCTATTTAAGATATTTGAAGTTGCCGGTGAAACTTGATCAGACCTTTCTAACCGTTTTGTCCACATATTGTTGCAGATGACTTGTATATGCAAATAATCACAAACTGTATCCCATTTTTTATCGGGTTTTAATAGGCTTTACAAATATGTACATGTTACAACATAAATTGTGGTTCTTGATATTTGTTTATTTGTACTCCCTAGTCTCCTGAAAATATGTAATGAATACGAGCTATATTGAGTCAAAATATATATTTTCATTGTAGCTCATACCAGGTGATACAACATGGCTATGAAAACCCGACGTGTCAAAATTAACTTGTTTGTCGGGTTCAATTTCAATATTCGACTCTAGCCTTGACTCGTTTCAATGCACGGAATTTATTTCAAGGAGATCACAGCTGACGATGGAAAAGGAAAATTCATCTAGACATTCTAATATAATACATGCAACCCAAACAATACTAGTACACATAGGAACGGTTCGTATGATCGCCAGTGGCTACCTGGCAATTCAAACACCTTTGCAAATAAAGCATATTCGATTGGTGCCTTTCTCAAATACACATAAAAGATTCGAGGTGTTCAAAGCGAAGCCGACAACGTCAGAACCCCGGGCTACACATATTCCTTGTGAATTTCGGAATCGTTTCCTCTTGATTTGTAGAGGGGGAAATTATCACCCTACTCCTTGAAACGGTTGAATTGTTGTCTTCTTCAAAAAAAAATGTCTCAATATTTCGTACAAAGAATGGTGATTGGAGTAGAAGAGAAAGTGGACTGTTATGATATAAAGGAAGACAGCAAGGACATATAGTGGCCTTGTTATAGAAAGTAGCAGTTATATATATATTTAATATCGGTGATTCTCAGTTGAATTTCAAGAGTTGTTTTTTTGGTTGTTTTTTTGAAGAAAAACAAATAAATTACAGAATTTTAAAATACTTATTTACGATACAGTGTAAGGAGTGCATTTACTGTCAGTGTCTCATTGTGTAAATTGCGACCATTATTACTAAATCTCTGTCACTTTTATGAAAAAGTCCTTGATTGAAGACGATGTTTTCAGCGACAGGCCTGATGACGAAAACATAGTTGAGAGAATGAATTCAAGGCCAGTAACTCAGAAAGAAAGGCCAAAGCACAGTCAGACATTGTGAGAAATGTGCCGAAAATGCGACACACCCAAACCTGTTCAATATAGCGTACTAACCCTAACAAATATACACTGGCTACAAAATATTCAACAAATACGAATAAGGGAATAAAGATCGTTTTATTCCAACCAATACATAAAACGATAAGTTAATTTGCCCATTGCGGTCGTAAAAGATCTCGTCTTTTGTAGCAAGCCCGACTGATTTCTTTCTTCTGGACATACTTTTTTCTGCGGCATTTACCTGCCCAATGGAATTGTGTTTCCGATAGCAGTACAATAACATGACGATTGATACATTTAAAACTTCAAAAACCGTATTCACGAAAATGATCGGTATATATATCATCAAGAGGGGAAGGCTCGGCCCTGAGATTACCGCCGCTGTCGCATGTTGTGGTATCCCTTTGTCACCCATAAGCACTCTTATTACATCTTGTTCGATCATTTTTTTTATATTTCCTTCTAAAAATCGTTGTAATAAATCTATAATTGATACTCTCATCGATCAGGTTTCATAAAATTCGTTGCGTTTTAAAACATCACCGCGTCGGACGCCGTTAAAGTTGTCCGAGCTCGAGGTCATACCGCTGACGTCTTTTTGTACGATGATACAATTCACATATATACGCGACATCTCCCAAATGGATCTACAAATCTAACCAAAACACTTCTTCTGTATTTATCCAAATTGACTGGGAATTCTTGAACTAATCTAATTTAGAGAGTAAGATTGGTGGCTTTTAACAAGATTGAATTTGAGGGGGAGAGAGAGAGAGACAAAAGTTGAAGATTCAACCACTTCTTCATGAGCATGCGAGTTGTATTGTTTGAAACATCAATATTCATTCAAGTGCAACGGATAAAATGCGGGTATAGTCTGTAAAACAATATTTTATTAAATTGTGTAATTATTTATTTGATGTTAAAAAGTTTACAGTGTGTAAGAGTAGTTGAGGTGCAGGTATGATTTAAGTAAATGAGTATCATCGTTAGAAACTACAGGTCAACGGAAAAGTCCTTGCCTGGAAGGCCGGGTAATGACCTCATCGTAGCTGACAGAATGAAGCTGAAGCCTTCCCATCGATGAGTGTACAAGGCCACTTTCATCTGCGATACAAAGCACGATAGCTGACGGCTGGGTAGCAATATTGCAACTATACCATTCAAAAAATACCAATACGACTTTTACAATCACTGCGATCCATGGCAACGTCAGCTTTTAGACTACAAACTTAAACATGGAAATTTGCAAAAAAGACTGAAACTTTCGTGTTGTTTCCAAGTATGCGATTTTATATAAAGTGATGTGTATAACTCGAGAAATGATTCCAAACACTCTGTGATAGTTTTGAACTTCATCAAAGTTCACTATTTTTCACTTTTAACACCGTTACTATAGCAATAAGTGATTAGAGAGAATGATGATGATGAGGGGGGGGGGGAGGGGTAGTGATTTTTTGGATCGATGTCAAAAGAGAGTCACAGCCCTTTGTTATGGAGAACTTGGAGGTAGGCGACGCGTTTTCTAAATTTTACAAAGTAACATCATGAATTTCCTCTTTGTCTATTGGAACAGGAATTGGGTGTCGGACTAATTCGTTGATTTAAAAATAGTCCTACTATATAATTGTGATCAAAATAATAAACAAAATCTTGGTAGCATTTAAAACTGCACAATTCAAACTATGCAATTGCGAAGGTTGGCGCTACACGTACACGTGGTACGTCGTACTGTGTATGTGTTTGTGTTTGTTTTTTGTATGTGGCTGCATGTGTACGTGCATATAGACATAAGCTCTTATATCAAGATAAAATGTGTCCCTCTCTTTAGTAAAATACTCCAAAACTTTCAGAAAATTAATTCACCAACAAAACTGGGATTGAGTTCATTATTTTTTTCGACTACGTACGTAGCAAATTTTACACTGAAAAAAAAAACTTTCTGGGTATACATATATATATGCACACATATAGTAGATTAATTTCTGGAAAATAACGTCAAATTGTATTCTGATGAGTTGAATAGAGTATTTTTACATGTTTATATTTTGGAGAAGACTCTAAAACTGTTAGTTTCTTTTGTTTTGTTTCCTTTGTTCTTATACCTAACTAACAACTCACCCCGGCAAAACTTAATGCGATTGCCTGTAACAATCTAAGATGGCGTTGAGTGGCATACGTCCATCACGTTATGTTAATGCTTTGCTAGCATATTAGAAACACGCTTATATATTTTGATGGCCTCTCTGATATTCTATTCTTGTACTTTTGGTGGATTTTTTATGGAGTTGAAGTATGACAGCCAGACAGACGGGTTCTGCCAGGGTCAAGGTTGACGTAAAAAAGAGAGAGATAACTTTCCCAGGTATGAAGGCCACACTACTATGATCTACTACACTTTAATCACATACCGATTCCAAGGACACCCTATCACTGAATTTTACAACATGCAAAGTTGGCAATAGAGCTGAAACATGATGCACGCAAATAGAGCAGGTTCGCCTCAATAAAAAAAATGCTGAATTCACTGACCTTCACGAGGGCAAGGCATTACCATGGTTACCCGTGGTCAAGGTTACGAGAGCTGGGTAACCTTGTAACAGGACAACGAATTTTACGAGACCTTTGCACAGATCGGCATGTAAATGTTGTTTGAGCTATTAATTTCTAGCGACATCATCACACATTAATTAAAAACAATGATGTTGCAGGTATTCTGAGATGAACAGTGTTGATTTGCAGACATTTCCAACGAGTTTGCAATGCATGCTGACCTGTTTGCACTTTGCTAATTTACAGAGACATTTCATCAGCCGCGTACGTTGATTTAGTGTTTTGTTATGATCTCTGGCGAATAACGCTAATTTGGAGAATCTTCTTGCGACATGTATGTGTAAATTTACACAGAAAGCAGTTTCTGAACTTTGCGCAAATTGCAAAATCAGGCCTACTAAAACATATTTGTTGGGGGGGGGGGGGGGCATTCTACCTTGAGTAATCTGCACCTGCGCCAATCTCAGTAGGCTTTGTTGATATCCTATCCAAGGTGTGTGCATATTTTTTTATTTTTTTTTTACAATCTCAACATCCTTTGCAATTTCATCTCTCGCTAACAATATTTCGGAAAGTTTCCCCCTGGGAATGTGATTTAACGTTGCAGTCAAAAGGCCCGATACATTAACGGCGTTTTTGTCTAGTATAGCTTTCAGTTAATACCTAAAGAGCATCATTATAGAGTTTTGAAATTCAGGCCAAACTGTACACATGAAATTCAATTGCATATACTACTTGTTAAGGTATGTGCCATTCACTAAGAGGTTTACATTCGCTTATTTAGCAGATTAACCATGTGAAAAAATTTGACCTCAATCAATGCGCAAAATTAAGCAGTTTTTGATTTATAAGTAAAGCCTTCCCATATCAAATTGATGAAATCCGCCAATTGAATATAACTTGAGGTTCAAAATGGTAATCTTTCAAAGCTGGCAAATACGAATACTGTGAGTACGAGTATATATTGAATAATTCAATTCAATGTTCAGCTCAAATTCTTTGATTGATTGATTGATTGATTGATTGATTGATTGATTGATTGATTGATTGATTGATTGATTTGATCGAACAATTTCTAAGCAAGCTAATTTTATGAGAAATCCGTGAAGTTATTTCGAAACTCCTATAATTCAATGGAACTGTGTTATCTGAAACTCCTTTGTCTGGCTCAACAGATATTTTACTTACATTGCTACATTTCGTCTTCTGGCGTGACAAATATCTCACTAGCATTGCTACATTTCATTGTCTGGCTCAACAGATACCTCACTAACATTGCTACATTTCATTGTCTGGCTCAACAGATATCTCACTAACATTGCTACATTTCATTGTCTGGCTCATCAGATACCTCACTAACATTGCTACATTTCATTGTCTGGCTCATCAGATATCTCACTAACATTGCTACATTTCATTGTCTGGCTCAACAGATATCTCACTAACATTGCTACATTTCATTGTCTGGCTCAGCAGATACTTCACTGACATTGCTACATTCCATTGTCTGGCTCAACAGATACTTCACTGACATTGCTACATTTCATTGTCTGGCTGAACAGATATCTCACTAACATTGCTACATTTCATTGTCCGGCTCAACAGATATCTCACTAACATTGTTACATTTCATTGTCTGGCTCAACAGATATCTCACTAACATTGCTACATTTCATTGTCTGGCTTAAAATACTTCACTGACATTGCTACATTTCATTGTCTGGCTTAAAATACTTCACTGACATTGCTACATTTCATTGTCTGGCTCAACAGATACTGTTGAGCTAATGATATTTCACAGAAATTGTAGCAATGTTGTGCTCTTTCAGATGACTTTCATTTTATTTATTTATTTATTTATTTACTTATTTATTTATTTATTGCATGCATGCACTATTCAATATGATCTGTAATCCCATACACTGAATAATTCAAGGTTCAGTCCAAGACGTCGATTTGAACACAGCAGTTCATCTTTATTAATTCTGCATAACATTAGACACCAAACCAAGTAGAATTATTAAATTTAAGTAACAACATCTTGTAAGACAATTTGCAGAAAATTGTAAGAATAAGATTAACAGGAATGTCAACACACACACACACACACACACACACACACACATACACACACACACACACACACACACACATATACACACATTTCGTCCTACCATGAGTGGTAGCTTATATTCTTCGCTCATATATCCTCATCTGTCCAAACAATGGATGACTTCTTACACACACATTGATATCCTCCTATGCTTTGTTTTATAAAACACTCAAAAATGAGCCATAATTTTTTCCCTCAATGACACAAAAAAACAAAGACTACTTTCTTGACAAGAATAACATGAAATGTAACTTTATGTACATCACCAAAACAAGTACATGACAAAGAAAAGAATAACAAGAAGTGGATAAGAATGAATATCTACAGTCAAATATAAGATAAACACAAAAGTGCGATCTACATCTCTACAGCAAGAAATTTAATTACAGTACTGTTGTTTGTTTGTTTGTTTGTATATTTATTCAGTGGACCAGCACCTGGGAGAATAACTACATCTTTTCTTGTGGAAACAATGGCTTGATACATTTCCTTCATTTGGGATGATGGGCTCTGTTTTAGCTCAGAGAGCTGGCTGCATTGTTTTCAATTCAATTCAACTTCGGCAGAACAGAAATGTCACACCTGAGAGTCAAGTCTCTCATGAGCTGTCTTGGCCTAGAGAGCTGGCATTTGTTGGCATTGCTGTCGGTTTTAAACTCTCTCACCCCCCCCCCCCCCCAACTTCTAGTTTTGGTCAGCCCTCTCCAGATAATTAACAACCAGCACACCATCCCACTTTCAGAAACCTTTCGTTTTCTATATAATCAATAAGTATAGAAAGAAAACCTGCTGAAAGATCGACTTTCATAAAAACTGTGTCATAATTTCTGATTAATAAATGATTATGAGAGCACTTGCAATTTGGCTCAAAGAACCTAACCCATACTGATGAATGTCTATACCTCTCCGACTTCTAAGTCTACATATCTGAACAAAAAACAAAACATACTGGTGCAGCCACAAAAAGTTACAAGTACAGGTGTGCAAGTTGGCACATCTCAAAAAGTTAATATTATTCCATAAAATCTCTGACTCCTAGTGTTGTATCACCATGCATAAACACTTTTTTTTAGGCATATAGGAATTGTTGTCATCAGCGAAAACTAACTTCATGAGGTAGCTGGACTGTCGTCGTATGAAACACAATTTAAAGCTGTTTTTTTTTAGGTAGTCAGTGTTCGGATGATTGGGATGGTTCAAGGACTGAATTGAGATATTTTCACTAGGTATCACTTGTTGAATTTGGTCATTCTTGTTTCTACTTTAGGTGGAGTCATGAAGTGTTTCACCATGTTACAGTACTGAGATTGAGTGTTCTACTACAAAGTGATGTAGTACTTCAAGGTGAAAACACTCAAATGCAAGGAATTTGTCCACCGTTCTTGAGTGTAGACACAAACGCGGCGTGTCCCAGAATACGTACAAAGGCACAGTCTTTCAGCTTTTTTTTTAGGTGAAAAAAAAGTACAGAACTGAAGGAATCAATTGCCCATAAATGCAAACACTGGGATGAATCATCACAACAGTGTTACTCATTAAAACATAAAGCTGACACGATGAAACTTATCTAGGCATAAATTCCCACAGTGCAGCAATGATTCCCACAAAAAAGCGACCACTCGAAACATGTAACTAATCATGTATATGACGAAACCAATGTAAATAAACAGTGGTAAGTTAATATGTTTAATGAAACTTTCTTTATGCTATGAAAAAGAATTTCCTTGGCTAACTTGTAGCCATATCTGAAATTGATGTAGAATTGATCCTGTTTAAGGAGTAAATGCTACATGTCAATGGCAGTTGATTGTAACAGGCAGACCCCATAAGAGACAGTTATTAACATAGTACTTTCTAACGTCTATATTAAGAAAATCAATTTCAAACATGATTTGAATAAGAACATACTCAGCAAGCTATCATTGTGCTTGTATCTACAGATACTATGACTCTCGCAAAGTAAGTTGATTTGTTTTTAAATCAGAGGTCTTTTGTGGTGTAACCATCCATCCCAATCGTCCCCATGACTACCAACAAAAAAGCTAGAAATCACTTTAAACTTTATGTCAGTCTGTAAAAATGTGCACGAAAAACTTTTTTTCTTTTGGTTCACTTTGTGAACGTTTAAATTAAATATGATAATAAATTGAACCTTAAAGGTATCATTTACACTATTGCTTAACTAAACAATTCTTTTAGAATATTTTCTTTGATCCATATCTGCTGTTGTCTCTCTAGTAACGTAGAGATCAAAGACCACACTCTAGTAACAAACATCCAATGCCTAATATTGTCTAGCATGAATTTCTCGAATAATAAACTTCTTGCTACAAAATATTTTTTCCGATTTTATCTTTCTTTTTAGTATCACAATTGCTGATTTTTATGTCAGTTGATATAATCTGATCTGATGCATGGCAAATCAAAATAAGCTAACTTTTAAAAAATGTACAGCAAATGAACGGTCACTGAAAAATTGCTCCCACAACTTGGCAATATAGGAAACTGCTGTGTGCTGTACAATGATCACTGTGGTAACATTGTCAAAAAAATTTCCAAATCAAGGTCATAAATGTCCTTGAAGTGTGTTCACTCAGTTTGTGGTATTTCGGCTATAGCTTGATTTTTCCGTCAAACCAAGGTTTTCAGAGAGAATTCCCAAGCGGATTGCTTATTTTCATGACCACACACAAGGACATTTATAATCAAGAAGTTAGAGTGGCAATATGGATTAGGGTTGAGTTCGAATTTAAAAAAACAATTTTATCATGGTGTCCGATTTGAAAAATCAATGTGAAACAACATCTGCCAAATCCTTGTTTGTAATTGTAAAAATTGCACAAGATTAATAAATATGTAAAAATGTTTGTTATTGTACGTCCAATGACAAAATTTTTACAAATTTTTTTTAACTGTTACCACTTTATCGAGTTACAAATGCAGACTTGGTCTATGTTAGTTGATTTTTCAGGACGGAAGTCTCGACAAAATTGTTTTGTAAATGAAAAATCCAAAATAAATACCCAATCCTCCTCCATATTGTCACTTTAATTAACAAATGAAAACAAAAAAAGCATAAAATAGAAAAGATATTGAAATACTTACACAATTGACTTTTAGGACGAATAAAATAAATAATATCTAGATTTTAAAAACTAGATTCCATCTTTCTGGGTTTTTTTTTTTACTAAGTAATTTTTACACTTCACTGTTGAAAAAAGCAGCTGCTATGGGAGAATGTCGTATGAAATGCACAATTCATGAATTAATGTGTTTGCACTTTTCTCTATTTATCCTACGAAAGCAAATTAATAATGTACTCTTATCCTTTCGGCTTGAAGGACGTAGTATAGCTGCAAAAAGCATACATTATAATTAAAATACCAGCCTTTCAGTATACAAATATTACTGACTTCATAAACTCTATAAATATTGAGGAATATTGAAGATATGTTACATCTTTTTTATCATTTTTTTAGAGTCTGGTTTCTACAGTTATCAGTGTTTCTTGAGTGCTGTTCTGATCAAGACAACATAGATAAATAAAATACCACAATTTAGACTTTTTTCAGTAAATCCAAAAACAATGGTATAAGTGGCTGATATTTTTTTTTTCAGTTCGGTGACTCCTGCTCAAGCATGGCTGCCAACACTTCCTCCATACAGACGTCCCCGATCAAGGGCCGGAAAAAGAGCTCGATGAGTACTTGTGGCTTGATGTCGCGAAGTGTCGGGAGACCCAGCAATACACGGGCGAAGCGTAGCGGATCGTTTGGGTGCATCGCTGCCAAGTATTCACTCAGACACAACTGTGCATTACTTTGAAATTCTTCCACAGTAGCAGTATTCAACAACAATGGTACTTCTGTCAAAAGAACAAGAAATAAAGAGAATTAGTTTTTAAAAGAAAAATCAATAAGGTATTGACTGAAACATTGAAATATAGAGAGTACAGGAGTAACTCACTAAACAGAATGAAAGCTGCAATTGAATAGTACCCATTATTACCTAAACAATGGTGATATTCCTCTATACCTCGTACACAATGACACAATTTTATTTGTTTATATACCAAATGGGGCATTTAAAATACTAAATAAGCAGTTCATAATTTATTTAATTCAAACTTCTGAAAAACTACTAAACCAGAACAATAAATCTGCAACAGGTAGCCATTTAAAAAATACACACACAAACAGTTTTCCAACATCATACATTTATTGCTTCCTAATCAAGAAAAAATAAATCTCAGATAACAAAACTTCATAGAATTTCCTTTTTTTAATTTCATCTACGATGACGGGATGACCTCTGTTTGCGGTGTAGAGTATAGATGCTCTCATTGAGGAAAGTTTGAGTGTTAATAACTTTGGCCTTGACTAGTCTATCACATGGCTAGAGCGTTTCCTTCTACAGCATACCACATTTGGCACATTGCCATCATGGTTGAATGTTTACTACCTACATCTTCAACTACGTCACTCACTCACGACGGACGGACAACATAAACTCAACTTAACATCACTAACCGATCCATACACATGTCCAGAACAAAACAAGTCAGACAGAAGCAACAACTTTCATGTTTCTGGTTTGTGTCTAATTCAAAAGATGTATTAATTTATGTACTTGTAACTATAAATGATGGTGAAATATAAATTGTTTTGCTTTATATTAACCAATTTACACAAAAAAATTCAAGGTGAAACTTCGATTTTTTTTTCATAATGTTTGGTACTAGTAAAATAGATAGCTAGCCAACCTGTGAAGGACTATGTAGTGATCCCATGGTGTGTCAAGGCACTGGTTGTTCACTCCGTACTTCTTGTAAAAGAACTTTGAGTTTACTGTTTTCCACATGCTGATGATGACTTCCTTCTGGGCAAACAAAATGATCTTTTAGACAACAAGGTGGACCGTTTGTAAGTAGTTTATAGAGTATTGTATTTTTGGAATCTTGTCTGGGACAGCTACAGTCTCCCCCTGCTTCATGATTCTCTTTGCAGCGCTGACTTGACATGTTGATGGCTGTCGTTTGCTGACTGTAATCTAGTGCTGACTTCATGTAGTACTGTTGTGATAGGACAGAACACTGGCTAGTACTTGGACTGGACATCAGAAAATCTCCTTCTGTGATGTATTACTATACACGTTTGATTTGTATTGGAAAACTTCTACAGGTATATGTCTGCCGGATCTACAGAAAGTGTTGTGCCATCCGTATCCAAAGACTCCTCTTCCTAGTTCAGTTTCAATCTTAGGTATGATGAGCAAGTTGTTGACTTAGACGATAAGAATTGATAACTTGGTGTTTATGAAGTGACACCTCCACTGTCTACTGCTGTACATTACCTCAAACCGGCTGGCCTTGTCTTCTCATTGGTGTAGGCGTGGCTATAGTCATATTCTATATTAAGCTTTTTGTCTCCCTAACCTTGCGAATAATTTATGATAATCAGGGAGGAGCTAACTAGGTATTATGCTAATGTAGCTAGGGGTGATTGAACGCTGTCCTCTTTCTTACCCCTTGTTATACATTTTGCCGGATTTCAGGTCAACCCTGGAATCAATTATTTTCCCATTCACATTATGTTTCAATGATGATAATTGATTTTTAAAGTTGGTGGATGAACCTCACATTATTTTCTGTCAAGGTCAGCTGACTGCCTTGATGTCAGTGCTACTAGAACACATGTAAACATGTTTTATATCTAATGTCGTCATCACCACACATCTACGTCTGAAAATAGGCTAATCACAAATCTGGGATCACTACATTCACCTTTTTTTGTTTTTCTCGATAAATTGTTGACATTTTGAAATTAATGTATGGATTGTTTGTCAGACTTGGACTTGATTTTGCCCTATGGGTTTACTTAGGTCATTGCTTTGTAATTGTAATTCATTCTCCATTGTCAAGTATACTATAGTATATACATGTTTAAGGTGATTGTTGAGTTCATAGGACACAGCTGAATGGTGTGGTTGGAGAAAATGCAGTTTTACACTACTTAACACTAACACATATGTACAGCTCATTGGCATGGTTGGAAAACGTCCAGTGTTAATATGCTACAAAACGCTATTACACAGGTTTAAACTTATGGCATGGCACACGGACATGGTTGGAGAACATCTAGGTTTACACACATATTTGAATGGTATACCATTTGACACGTACAAGTGTTCATAGCCCAATAAATACACACTTCTGTTACAATCTCATGCGTATTCATACGAATGGAAAATGAAATCGTTCCATTTCTGAAGACAAATAACAATACAATTTAAATAAAATTTACACAGATATATACTTTCATTAAAAATTTAAACATTTCAAGGACGACAATTTTTGTTATTATAAAACATAAAACAAATATACTTATTAAAATTAAATGTGTATTTTTATACATTACTTTCTGAAAACATTTCATTTCTAGGACAAGTAATTTCTAATAAATGTTTGTGACAAATATATACCTTTGTGATTTTTTCATTCAGAAAAAGTAGTTAATATGGTGGTTTCTAAACTGGTCAATAGAAATTTTTTTTTCATTAACGTCACACTGTTCAGACACAGTTATCAGCTAGTCTCTTCTGAGCTATATTACTAGCACAATCCATCTAAATCTCTCTAATTAGTCATGTGACCAAAGGGTAATAATGAGAACAATGCCAATTACTACTAACGACGACAATTCCATTATCTCCAACTTGATTCCATTTTCAAGCTTATGATATCCCTAAAACTATTAATATGACCAAATTTTATTTTATTTTTTTTTTTTTACAAATTTTGTACTTTTTATTACTTGTTTGAATAACCCACATGGAATTTGTGTGTATGCTGTATGGGAAGCAAATACACACAATATGCCATCCTTTGTATCAGCTGCATCTGTGTTAGTCACTATTTTGAACTGACATTCTCAAGGTTGAGGGCGCCCACAGATTACCACCTGCTACCACTCAAAATGACAAACACATGCTCTCTGGATTCAAAACATGCTGAGAACATGAACTTATACAGGTCTGTATTCATCACTGTTATTCTAAAATTACATTATTATGTCACCTCTTTTTGAAAATCTACTGATGCGTAATATATTATATTAACACAGACAAATTTAACCTTTCACAGCTACACGGTTGACCTTGTATAATTGCATATATCAGTATTTCAAATTCAATGTCAAAAAACAAAAGACTCCACAATATTGCCTCCAGTCACAAGAGGGCGCTAACCATAAAATTTTGAATGACATGCACAAGTATGCAGGAACCCAGTGTTAGAAATTACAGAAGTTTATAAAACATCTGCTAAGTTCGCTTAAATAAAAACTTCTCATAAAATTCTATTTTTAGCCACCAGACGGCCACTACTGGAGACATTCCCACTTGTTGCCTGTCGTCAAACGCTGACATATTTATTGCTCAATTAAAAATACATGAACAAAGTCTTCGGGGGGTAAGATCATTTGGAAGAGTGATTTGAGTTTAAGCAACTGTGCACGTTCCAAGACAACTTTGCACGTTCCAAGACTGTCTTGGAACAGAAAGATCTCTTATCATGGAACTCTTTAAAGTTTAGGCTTACTTTGTTTTAAGCCAAAATATACTTCACTACAAGAAGGGCAACAGTCACTAGATATACATACATTTGTACAGTCTGCTACAGACAAACCTTACAAGCTTCAACATTCTGAGGGTTGGCAAACCATTCTTTTACTTTTTTTTTAAAGTTTAAATAACAGAAAATGACAACAATACATGTACAATTAAAGAATTATGAACTAAATTTACATGTTTTGGGGTAATTGTTTTTACTATACTTGTCAAGTTGTCATGTTCCTCTTAATGAAGTGCATACAATTTTGTACTAAACTATCATTTGCTAATGATAACATTCAAGTTTTTAAGCCATCATTTGACTTGATACAATTTAGTACACATACACATATTCTTTAAAGTGTACAGAGATAACAGTTTCATAATTATACATGATTAATTGATAAAAAGTTATGAAAAATTGTAATTAAATATTGTAAATTTCCTATACTTTCAACAGTGTTAGGCTTTAAGGCTCATGGAAAGGTTACTCCCAAAATGACAGCTATCTATCACTTCCTCAGACTCTGTATGTATTACCACAACAAGTTTTTTTATGATAAAATCGTACATATATATTGATAACAAGTTGATGAAAAATTGTACATTAATAAAAGTTTATTTGGAAGGACTAACAGTGTTGTAAGTACGGAGTTAATATTGTACATACATACATAATTATAATATGAATGAGTCATAAGTTTGGATTTGGGATTATTAAAATCTAGCTGTGAAAAACAGTTGTCTGGCAGAACTCAAGAAAAACAGTGGTCTTGCGCAATCTTTATGGTTTCACTGATAAGATAACACTAAATCAGAGACATGGGATAGAACTCTCCTTTACTAGAAGGAACTATGGAAAGATTTAAAAAAAAAAATATTGTGCAAATCTTTGTAGCCCTCACAAGGGAAACTGAATTCTTTCACATCTCAGGTTGGATTTGAGTATTTTATCCATTATGATCCATAAAATTTGTCGTAAACAGCAGGACAAAACGTATAACGTTTATCCTATGATTAAGATGTATGTTGAGAAATTTTGACGAGAGGATGTACATTGTACCATTGTGGTACGCAATATCCCTCACGTAGCTGTACTAGGCAGAGTGACCACCCCATATATACACTTTGACGTATGTCCTTGAATCCTAGACTTTTGTACACTGATTATTTATGTGTACAAGTATTGATTGAATCATTTTCCTTGACCCCCTGTCCTACTTCTTAACCACACAACAACGCATGCGTCACATGACCTGATTGTGCTCATTTCCACATACACCCACACGTTAGAATGACAGAGCCACTGTGAGCCGTTTCACTCGCACCCTATCTGATATATTTGGCATGGCCTTATCACTAATTTAAGTGTTATCGTTTTAACGACTGATGCACGTTTACAGTAAGGGGGCACGGCTACCCACTTACAAAACTATGTCAGTCATACACATATATATATATATATATATACATCGTCATTTTATGGGTAGAATTTCTGGAGACAAAATTCTAATAAAAAACATTTCCTGGTTGATGTACATACATGTATATTAGAGGACGTCTGTATATGTATGGATTTTTTTGGTAACGTGAGATTCAAAACAGATATTCAGCTTTCTGCCCTAAATTTGGACTGACCTTAAACGACCTTGAAGAATAGATTGCCGCATCTTTCAGACAAGGGAGTTGTGAAATGCTAATTATATCTTGAAGTAATACATTCACTCTCAAGTCCTCCTCAACTTTAAGCTATACCTGTTTGATGACATTTTATACTGTATGATAATGAATGTTGTGTTTATTTGTTTGTTAGTTTTGTGGGGGTTTTTTTCTTCAATTTTTTCAATTCTATTATTAATTTGACAATTAATTTGAAAAATTATGAAATTCATCCTTTGTCTTTTATGTCTACAATATTTTCATCAAATCTTTCAATTTAATATCTGTCTAATTAATTGACTAACTAACTAACTGACTGAGCTGCTGGCAGGTTGACTGGCAAGCTGACTGACTTAAAGTTAATTGCTGGCTGGCTGACTGACTGACTGACTGACTGACTAATTGACTTGCTGGCTGACTGACTGACTGACTCGCTAACTGACCGACCGACTGACTGACGAACTAACTAACTGATTGGCTGACTGACTCACTCACTCACTCACTGATTGACTGACTGAACAACACCTGTCTGCCTAAGAGACTGATTGACTGACTAACTGACTGACTTGCTGACTGACTGACTGACTGACTGACTAACTGACTGACTTGCTGACTGACTGACTGACTTGCTGACTGACTGACTGACTGACTAACTGACTGAATGACTGACTAACTGACTGACTTGCTGACTGACTGACTGACTGAACACCTGTCTGCCGAAGCAACTGATTGACTAACTGACTGATTGACTAACTCACTGACTGATTGACTCGCTGCCTGCCTGACTGACTGACTCACTGACTGACTGACTGACTGACTTGCTGACTGACTCGCTGATTGACTGACTTGCTGACTGACTGACTGACTGACTGAACGCCTGTCTGCCGAAGCGACTGATTGGCTAACTTACTGACTGACTGATTGATTGATTGACAAAATAATCATTTTAGAGATCTCGTCATTTTTTTAAAATATATAATAACTACCTTTAGTTCATTTCTTAGACTTCAGATACAATACATTTAATTAGTTGTATTCATTCATAGCACACAGCTAATAATTCCTTATGAATAAACTTTCTATTTGAAAAGTCTAAATATTTTTTGGAAAATGAATACTAATTTTATGGAACCCCCCCCCCATCAAATATTGCAGTGAATGGTCTAACTTTTAATTTTTTACTAAATTCAATAACTTTTATATCACTTTTTATTTTAATTTATATGCTTGCTTTAGATAGCTTAGCCTACCTACTCACTGGATTGGTGACACTACCCCTATACATAGTGTAAGTGTGTATTCACAATAGATAATGAGTAATTGCAACAGAGTCACAGCTCAAGTCAGTAGGCAGGCTGGTTCTCGCTCTCCTGGTACCATTGGACTGCAATACAACTTAGGAGGGAGAGCACTACAGCTTTAACTAAGACCCCCCCCCCCACCCCCCACCTGCACCCACCCCCACCCCCTTTCTTAGCGACCCATTAAACCTCTGATTTCCAAGTGGCTGGCCATGGCCCTGTACTGTCCATGCACCTTTGCTGATTCCGATAGCTGGCCCTGTACTGTCAACCCTTTTACTTTCACTGACTGGCCCTGCCCTGCCCTGCACTGCTAACCCTGGACTTCTCCGGTTGGCCTTGTTATGTTAACCACCAAGTATTTCAATAACATCAAGACCCTGTACTGTTGACCTTCTTGCATTTCAGGGACTGGTTCTTTTATTTTGACACTGACCACCAGAATGTCAATGAAATTAAGACTCATCGGCAGTCACACTGACCCCTCCTGTATTTCAGCAAACTGTTCCTCTGTCCCTGTACAGTTAACCCTCAATTAGAGGGCGAGATTCCTGATTAGGTGGGTAGGCCATGTTCCTTTTGACCAAACATGTACACGTAAATCTACTAGTACTGTTGGAAGACCCTTTGTATCCTCCATCTTCTTAGTGGCTACCACCCCCACCCCCCAAACACTCTTAAAGGCCTAGGTATCAATTCCAGGTTCATTAGTGTCATATTATCACTGGAGCCATAGAAACTACATAGAATTATTCTTTTGTTAGGAAAAAAGGTTTTTTTATTACTCAGCTGCCAGAAGACTGTTTTTAAAAATAATACACCAAAATCTTTTAACCCTGATCCAAACTTGGTCTTTATTTCGACCTCTCATCTAGCTTCCCATATCATTCTTGCATTAGTTATTTATGCACTGGAAAAAAAGAAAATTTGTGAGAGACTTATGGATACTAAGATTTTGCTCAGAATTCAAAAATTAGAACAATTTTTTGTGTTTGCATATCCATACTAATACCTACAGCATAGAGGCCAACATACTAATAAAAGAGACCAAAAAACCCTGAGAATTTGTTTTGGGTAATTGGGAAAGATCAAAGAATGGAATAAAAATTGTCAATAACATTTTACAAGCGGCCTATGCCATTCCAATATATATTTGACTGTAAACGGTTCACGGCATAACCTTGTACTTTTCTTCCTATAACCTTGTCCTTGTGTAGAGGGGGGTAATAAAATATATCTGTTTTTATATTTTATGTAACTTTGCATATTTTCATTGAAACCCTAGCTGGGAATATAAACTGCAAATTTGTCTGCTGGCCCAAAATCTGAATGATAGATCTCGCTGTCCTGCCATGACCGTGTTGTAGTCATGCTATAGGCTATGTTAATGTTTTCTGCCTTGAACCTCTCAACTTCAACTATAAATCTGACATCAATCTACAACACTTTGAGACCTTTAAAAAAGCTTGGAAAAAAGTCAACTACAGTGTATTTCATCTCTTGTTTGTCTTATTTGATACCAAACACTAACTACATGAATGAGTGGAGCTGAGATTCCATCAAAATGTGAGAGACTGAAAAGAAACGTCACACCTCAACGCTGTAACAAGAGCCCTTTAAATGAATTGTATACCACGTCAGTTCAGTCAGTCGTCCTTCGCTCAGTTCATGCCACGACAATATTGCTATAGCTACAAAGACTTGACAAAAAGATTATAGATCGAAGACCTTGACCTCAACAAAGTGTTGTTGTTTCTGAACTACCTTGATCCACTTGCCAGGCAGATAAAAAAAAACAGTCTGCTGGAAACTTATGTATACGTTGACACAAAAACCACCTAAACAAGCTCTCTACACCACATCATTAAGACTGACAGCAGGAAAGTACTAATTACAGAAAAGTTCAAGCTGAGGTCGTCCTGACCTGAACCGTTTATTCTTTGCGATATATTCCTACAACAAATTTTTTTTCGTACACCAGATTACATCCCTAGAACACCAGTCAGTTCGTAGGATAATCACCAGTGACACATCAACTTGATATTTTGTGTGAAGGTCACTGATAAATAGTACGGCGTGTCCTCATTTTGAGACCGCCACATTACTGATATGACCTTGAAACAGCCTTTATGCTGCTTTTAGTGATGGAAGGCAGCCAGATATTTATGCACCAGACATGGTTTTACCCATTATTTTGTAGGGGTGCTCAAACTGTAATTATACTGGGAAGACTTTCCTATGGTCTTCTTTACAAATGGCAATACCTAGACAGATTGTGTTATATCATATCTGGTAATAATCCGTCGGGGCATAAAATATGATATTTTGATGTCATGATATATGTTGATAAAAATAGCTTCATAGTCGTATCTTTTTGCTGCCTTTCAATAAAATCTACAATTGAATATTGCCACAGATTTTTTTCTATACACCATATTATACGAGTTTGAAATTAATTGAATTCACAGCAGAAATTCTGATATATTTCATTTCATTTTCTACAGTGTTGTTGTGAAGGATGGTTAGAGTCTGTGATTATTTGTGTGTTAATGTGTGTGTGTGTGTATGTGTGTATGTATGTATGTATGTATGTATGTACATTTGTATGTATGTATGTATGTATGTCTGTCTGTCTGTATGTATGTACTGTATGTATGTATGTATGCATGTATGTATGTATATATGTCTGTCTGTCTGTCTGTCTGTCCGTCCATCCGTCTGTCTGTCTGTCTGTCTGTATGTATGTATGTATGTACGTACGTACGTATGTATACATGTCTGTCTGTCTGTTTGTCTGTCTGTCCGTCCACCCGTCTGTCTGTCTGTCTGTCTGTCTGTCTGTCTGTCTTTCTGTATGTATGTATGTATGTATGTAAAAAGAAAAGAAGTGCACAAGTAACAAATAAAACAGTTCCAATCAATAAATGCAATTCGGTGTTTCGAATTAATATTCTTTAACAATTGGCAAGATATAAGTAGGGTACACAGCCTGACTCACATCTGTTTTAGAATGAAACTGAGAAGGAACGAATGCTACACCACAAGTTCTAACAAATGGTAAAGTAAGAGCATAAAATCATGTGCACCATACAGAACCCAAAAAATGTATCTGTCTGTGTAGCATGGGGTGTGTATGTATCAAAACACACAGAGGTATAGCTAGTACTTGTTGTACAAAATGGCGTAACATGTTACTGTATATTTGTAAAAACAGTATTATTTTGTATACTTAATAGCAGTCATCATATAAACAATTATCATGAAAAGATTTCCTAAAAACATTTTTTCAAAACACGAACAAAATTTGGAAACCTGTGAAAGACATGAATCCAAAATATCAAAATAAACAAATAACAATTAATCAGCTCACTGTCTAAGTCTAACAAGTTCCTATATTCAAAACTTTACTTCAACATTTGTCACCAGGTCTCAATATACAAACAGAAATTAAAAAAAAAAAATTACTCTATGGGTTTTAAATCTATTGCTGGTGTTTATCCACCGACATGAACTCTATAAGTCAGGTTAAATATTCCTTATATGGAAATGTATCGTTACCGTGACGTCACTGACAGCAATTGATACCATGACAACACTATTTCTTTGTTAAAATGTTCAAAGAACTGGTAGAGTTTCACATTACTGCCCAATATGTCACCTCCCCACTTTACTTTTTTTTACGAGGAATAAAGAGGAATAAAGTTCATGTCGTAAAGATTAATTAGGAAAACAGAAACTAGAACTCTGATTGGTTTTACTACTGGTAGGATGATCACAACAAACAAGAGACAGGGAATATGATGTCAATAATATTAGGAGCAATACTTAATAGACTTGTAAATAGTGCATGAACTTCCTCCCTGCCAACAGTGATTTACGTAACTATGTGGGAAGATTATGACATGAACAGAGAGTCATAACCTGAGGCAATATTACCATTAACTGACCCTCAAGTAAAACACGGATAACAAAGTTATGACTACTGCCGATCAAATTACTGATTTGAAAAGAGAAATCATATTTTGAATAACTCTAGTGGTGTACGTCACAACTGAAAACAATATCACTTGTGTACAGCACCATAATATTGAACAGTTGGAGAGGAAGTGACCGCCATTCATTTGGTGACCTTGTTGTAGCAGCCTGATGTGATTGTATGTGTGTGTGTGTGACTCATTCAACAATGTACTGATATGGGTTATGTAATCACTCCCTCATTCACAATTCCAACAATGTGAATTATTTAAGCATTCACAATGAATAACATGACGAATTTTTTTTAAATCAACTGGGTCCAAATATAAAATAAAAAATAAATAAATAAAAAGACAGTGTATCTAACAATACATACCTGGGTTAAAGTATATAACTGATTTCATATAGGCATATTCCTTGTCATCCAGCCGCAGCGACTGACAGCGTTGAATAAAATTCTTGATTTTTTTTACATCAGCTGAAACTGGGATCGGCAACTGTGGTGGGCACAGTTTCAGGTTGGTTTGCTCCTGAGATTGTTCTGTAGTATGCTCCTGCACCTCAAATTGAAAGTTGTTCTGTGCCATCTTAAGAATAAACAAATCGGACCAGCCGTTTAGAAAAAGTTGCAGGCGATCTTCTCTCCTCAACTCCCAAAAAGTTGGCAGATTTTTGACAAAAACCATTGATTTCAGTAGAAGTTCTGCAGCCTCTTGTTGAATAACGCCTGGATTTTTTAATGACACCTTAACAGTACTTTGTTGAAAGTTATTGTGGTGATGGTGATGGTGGTGGTGGTTGTGATGGTAGTGGTGATGATGATGGTGGTGATTATGGTGATGGCATGGACAAGTCTGGTGGTGGAGATAACAGGAGATACTCCCCTGTGACCCACTTCCATTATCAGCTGCTTGGATAACACTGCAAGTTTCCATGGTTACTGGTGATGAAGGACTTGCTAGAAGACCATAAAGTATACCGTTTTCAGGTCGCCTGTTATTTGGGCAACAGCACTGTTCTCCGTGGCGTTCCTCCATTTCACTTTTGTCTGAAAGGAGAAGAAAGACACATTTACTACACCACAATGGTAGAACATAGCCACAGTTAAACTCTTGACAAGTAATACAATCGCACTCTGGAATGTGGGGGAAACCACAGTGCGGACATAAACGATATCTCATTCAATTTGCGGTTTCTCAACGATGTTGATAAATTCTCTTTTAAGTCAACAACTTTAGCCAAAGATGGAGCAACGTGCTGCTACTACGACCAGACAGACAGAGATACTCAGATAGCTAGGGGACTCCCACATCTATTAAATCGTCGACAAGCGTTCGTCAAACTTTTCTCTACCGCGGGAATATACATCGCGATAGTCCGACGTAGTCGTACTCACGACAAAACCGTCTTCCTGTTATCGGACTACGTGTTGTCCTTGGCTGGCATCAAATGCGTCACTTTACATGAGTGTATTTTATCTACAAAGTTTGAACAACAAGTACACTTCGGTCTTTGAAACAATGACTAGAAATTTAGCTACGGTTACAAATATACTGACGAAACCACCCCGTGTCTGGAAAATCCGGACTTATTTTGGGAAAAAAGTAATTAACTCAACGTTAAGTGTCATACGAGCTTCTGGGAGCCGGTAAAATGGAAGGTACAGGCTAGAAACTTATTCAGATCCGATCTCCAGCCATGCTCATTTGAAAACCATGTGTCGTAAAAATTAGCATGGGAATGGATAGGCGAGGAACTCGAATGGTAGATCAAAATCCGAAGAATTTTCCTACCGTAGACGTTAGCTTTCCTGTTTCACCCAGAAAGGCGAACTGATGGTCGTCTTTGTTCTGTACAGCTTGTGTTAATGGTCTGCGGTGAACTGTGCGTACCGGACGCCGAGTGTATATATTTACAAGTGCAGTGCCCACTACGATCACATGGACATGTACCCAGTGTATGATGATGATGACAGCGACACACTTCCTTACAGGTGAAAAGTTCACCCAGTGCATGCTAAATATAGCTTTGCCCGCCATTGGTGCATTTTCTTTGCTAATTATATCAGCGATGTTGTGATTGGCTGTACGGTAAATCAATTAAGCGGGTCGCCCGGGAAAGTGGATTATTTGACAGTTAGATAATATCCGTCAATGAAGGTTCTGCAGCTGTTGCGCATGTGCTCAACTCTAGCTGTCACAGTTTGACAATTTCGTACAGGTTTCACGCTATACTTATATATGTTATACATATATGATTTGTGTATATATGTTTACGCACGAATTGTAACTTCGTAATTGCGGCTTCAAAACTGAAAATCGCAACATGCACAAAACCGCAATAAAAAACAGACAATCACAATTACACCCAAAATTAAAAAAAAGTTACTTTTTAATATGAGTTTTTAATTTCCACAAAAGTGAAAACACATTGGTAAGTAAACGTTGAACAACACACGAATGACGTCAATAAATGCCGGGATTATTAAACTTAGAAAACATTTCCTATTATAGTCGTATATTTAAAAATTCGCTCACTGATTTCTTGCCATACTGTCTCTATATAGATTTTCGGTCACACATTTGGCGCTTCAACAATATTCTTCGCAAACAGGAAAGTATTTGATGAAGTGAAACGTATATTGTTTATACGTACAGTCTAGGTTTGGAGATGCATTCTTGGAATGAGGTGATGATACGTAGGTCGATGAACTCATCCTGTCAGAGTCCTCGACAGAAAAAACTACCCCCACAAATGCAAAAATGGGGGGGGGGGAATAGACAACAGAAAAAATCAAAGGCACGATATAGGATCGTGGTTCTACTTGACCCACACAGTACTTGGCTTTCAAAATCGATGCTGTTCTCCAGTATATAGTTATAACGGTGGGCAGAAAGGAGTGGGGTTCATTTTACTCACACAAGGTATATATGAGAAAGGATAGGCTTTTCAGCATTCAGCATTAAAAATAACCATTTAATAGCTAGAAACCATGGAAGTGGCTGATTTCGTTGACTATGCCGTGTTTTGATGTCTTCTTGTGACGCTCGCTAATTAATTGACACTATATTTAGTACCTTTGGCAATAACAAGATGAAAACATCACTATATTAACACAATGTCTCCTGTTCTTGCAAATGAGACACTTAAAAGCAGTCCATAGTATCTATTTTGTGCGATACAGTTGGTGTGAGGAAGCTCTTTATTTTATTTTTATTTTTATTTTTATTTTTATTTAAATATATTTTTGGTATGAGAACAGTTTGGGGATTGGAGGTCTCAGAGGAGCCCCCCCTCCCCCCGTACCATTTTATACACAGTAGCCCCCTGCCCCTTATATGAACACCAAGTATCTAGGCTATACCAGACGAATCATACTTTTATTTTTAAATAAT